>NC_080687.1:66305883-66612446 GCF_030445035.2 Dasypus novemcinctus
GGAGGACGGCGCCTTTCCGGGAGCCACAGCCCCTTCCCGGACGCGCGGGCGTCTGGAGACCCCTCTCGGAGCTGCTGCCTTGGGTGCGCTCCCCGGGACTCGGCTTCCGCGGCGAGGCTCGGGGCACGGGCGGGGTTCGTCGGAGGCAGCGAGCGGCGTCCCGGGGGCGGGGGAGGTCGTCACCCTGCCGGGCAGGGTTCGAAGAGCAGGGCTTCGCGCTCGGAATGAGGGGCTCTCGAGGAAGCCGAGCGGCTGGACCAAGACCTGGGGAGGGCACTTGGAGGTCGTGAGAGAAACGACTTCGGAGGCCCTGACGCGAGGCAGTCTGGGGTACCCGCAGCGAGTTCAACCCCAAAGCCTCGAGGGGAAGCCCGCCGAGGGGAGGGGTTTGAGTGTGCGCGCATGTGTGCGTGTGTCCGCGTGTGAGGTGTGCCTGTGCATGTGCTACGGAAATAAAGGGGTACGTTTGGCCCGGGGCAGAAACGAGGGCACCAGCACGTTTCCTTCTGAAAGGGGAGGTGACGACGAAGGGTACGCAGGACTCTTGGAAGCCGCACTGGAGAGATGGGGAAGAAAGACAACGGCGTGCGCGCTCTCTCCGATATTTAATTTTTATTTTCTTAATTTATTTCTAAGGTTTCCAGCTGCTCTCGCTATGAGCAGGTGCAACCTTTGCTCTGGGATGCTCTCCGGGTCTGAGCACTCGCGCGGTCGCTTACCCGACCAGCCAAAACGCGCGCCGGGCGGAGACGGCGGGATTGGGTTCCTGGCGGGACCAGTTTTATGCTAATGACCGCCTGTGGGGGAGGATCCGCCGAGAGAGGGCGGGAGTGGGGCAACTTGTCAGATTCGGGGTAGAAATGATTATTCCACCGCTTTCACACTTCCGCCTTGTCCCCATCCTTCGCTCCTGGGAAGCGCAGAGGGAAAAGTTCAGAGCTGACGGGAGAAAGTGAGTAGGGAAAGTTGGCGCCCTGGAGCGAGCGCGTGGGAACTGCGCGCAAAATTTGCTGGAGACTTCGCTACTCTAAAAATAATTTTAAAGACCCTGAGAATGAACTGTTTCACTCTTTTAGGGTCTCCGCCCCTAGTAGAGCTAGAGTAACTGTGGTGGAAAGGAAAGAGGACGAGACCCGAAGGAAACCAGGTGAAAAAGCCCCGAGCTATTTCTTCTTAGGAAGAAGACACGTAGCTAGTGCCCCAGGAAGGCTGTAAGACCAAAGAATCCAACTCCAACCGAGCAGATGTCCCATTGGAGCAAGCTAGGAACTATTCTTTCCTGATTTAGTTACCATTCCTCGCAAATTGGGCATGAGTACGTGTTTGGGCTTTGAACTTGCATTTTTACTATTTTGGAGGTGAATGCTAGCTGCGTGCGCGCGCGCGCGTATGTGCGCGCGCCCAAGTATATGGACAGGTGGCAGTAAAGATTGAGGGGTAATTTTTGTGACTAATCGCCATTTACTCAGATAATTGGAGTCCTTGGACAACCAAAAGATATTTGCCAAAAATCTATTAAAAGTAGTCGAATTAGGAGAGAAAACAATTACAGAATTCTTAGAAAGAATGCTAGTTGAAATTTGAGGCCAGTTCAGATGTGGTTGTTATAAAATTGTCTACCTATCCAGTTAGTTGGTGAAGTGCTCTTTAGTAATCAAACACTCTGCTCTTGAATCCTCTTTGTGTGTTTCTTAAGGCACACAGCTGTAATAGATAATCAATGGCCATTTTACATACAAAACATTTTTTTTCTAGAAAACTTCCCTCAATGACTGCAACGGTCATGATCGATGTAAAACAGGTAGTATTATACCTCTTAGAGTTATTCCCTTAATCTTGTTTTTTTCTTGAATTTTTGTGCCTAGACTTTGGAATTGAAGTCCTTCCCATACACTTCTAGAATATTTCTAAAAGTTATAAACTAAAAATTTAAAAAATAGTCCACCCCCTCACCCCGGTTAACAATAGATCTAGAGTTTAAACTTACAAAACCAAGAGAAGTAAAATCCAGTAGCACAGTCTACTCTTCAAAAATAAATCATCACTACTGTGTTTCAGTCAGCTTGTTAATACTTTGCAGTTGAATGTATGTATTGTCCTAAAACACAATTTTTCAAGTTATTTTGTTTTAAAATGTTGTAAATTTCTTGACTTACAATTGCATTTTTATCTTTTCTTGACTACGAGGCTGTTCAAACTTAAATGCATGCAAATATTTTAGTCATTAAGCTTAGAAGATGGGAAGTTGCAGATATGTACCTATGTTTCCTTAACTCTACTGCAGATCTGAGAAATAGAAAACTTATGATGGAACTGCCGCCCACCAAAATACACTGTTTACATCTTAATGCATTATTATTTTTTATGTTATTTATAAGCATCATTATCTTATTTCTTAACTTTGAGAGCAATAATCAAAAATGTTTTGCATCCTGAATTTAAAAAAGTAAAATTACTTTTTGCACTCAAAGATAGTTTATGTCTTAGTTATTAAGATTCTTTTTCATTCATCTAGACTTACTGATTTCTTTGACTCTGGTTTCTTTCTCCGCTGCTTGCTTAAGAGACTATCTGACCATCTAAGTCAGATACTGCGCATAAAGGAAAACCATGTAACTTTATATGTAACTATATATATAGTTTGTGTGTATATAAGAAACATCAAATCTTAACATGCATAGCTTTTTACAGAACACATATCTAATTATGTCATATAATAGCATTTGTCAGACATTTGTCTTATATATACCAGGAGCTCTGAGAAACCAAAATGATGCTAAGGGAAAGAAATGTTCATAAACTTGTTCAAAGTGGCTCAGTAAGTTAGGGGCAAACCGTAGGATGGATTTTATTTGCTTGGGACTATTGCATCAAAATGCTATCTATGAAAAGTAGGATAAATGTCGAACCCATCCTTCATTACCATGAGGAGATGGAAAAGCAACTATTACCTGCTAGGTAGTAAAACTAAAAGTAACGGTCTCGAAACATTAAAGAAAATGTAAGGAAATATATTTTAAAATGTCAAAGGACAAAGTCTGACCTTGCTTAGTTTCCTCCAGTTAGTGTTTTTAAACGAAACATTAGTTGCATGAACTTGGCTGTTGCAACTGAGGTCAGTAAATTAACTGGTAACCATTAAACAACAACAAAAGAAAAGTCATTATATAATACACCGTCAAGTCTCTGTTTGTATGAGTTAGTTGCTTGTTGGTAGATTTGAGTTAGGTTACAATTTTCCATGAACTCAGGTAAGAAGGGGTGACGCTGCCTATTGTTTTACCTAAAATGCTTATTTCTGTGAGCACTGTATTGCCAGAAGATGACTTTGTCTTAAAATCTTATAAACCTGATTGTGATTTGGGTTCCATGTAGCCTGAGATTTATGGCACTATTAACGTTAATAACCAGTTACTTTTTTTGGATATTTATATGTACATGCATGTATTCACAAACAGTATTTGTCTTAAAGTAGATACCGTCTATGGACAGAAAATTGAATTGGAAAACTTCCCAAATCTTTTGTGTTCTGTAGTAATATATGAGTACAATTTTAGGACAGGAAGTACAAAATATTTTCCAATTCTTGGCTCTAATTTTTGGTCATTTTTTAAAACCTGGCTTTAATTAGATGGCAAAGTGAATGAGTCTATATTATTTAACATTTCTCCTGTTGCATGCATTATAGTGGCAAGGTCTTTAGCATTGATATAGAAAGTTTCAAAGCAAATACAGATTTACTTCTAAGAGATAATTACGATACTTGGCATGGAACTTTCCAGGAATATTTCAAGTGAAAAGAGACTATGCTTATAAAGTTTTTATATTCCAGTAGATTAATGGTTCCTATAAAGCCTGATGTTTCATTTTATAATTTTCAAAAAGAGTATGGCATAATTAGAAATCTAGGGCAAAAAATATAAAAATTTATGTTTGGTTCCATAGCAAATTTTATTGCAATAACTAATATCTGATAAAATATAAGAATATCCTAGCCTAGGATTTACTTTGTTCAATTAAATCATTTTGCAAAATACAAATTCTTGGGCTATTTGGATATTATCTTTCAAACCTGTTGTTTTTCTTGGAATTAGTCTCCAATGTATTTTGGTCATTATTGTAAAAAGTGTTCATAGTTATGTAAATAGTTTACTTTCTGACCTCGACAGATTATTAGTTAATACTCAGAAGCACAAAGTTTGATTCACATATGTGATATTTTACTTTGTGCAACTTCAAATATTGTTCAGAATAAACTCCAAGACAGGCAATTTTTTTCAGAGTTCCTTAACACACAGTTCTATGTACCAGCTTTTGATACAGAGTTTTGAAACCTTCATTTTAATAGTCCAAATCTGCTGTTATTTCTTTGTTTAATCTGTTGAATTTCACAGAAATTGCATGTAAATTACTGAGACAAGTATTAGCCACCCACTTTATTTCTCTCTGCCTACCCCAGTCCCCTGAGAAGTGACACCAAATATTGATTAAAGTCTTGGCTGAAACTGAGAATAAATCACTCTTCTCTTTGGCGATTTACTATGTGTGATTCACCAGTATACAAAAACTTATTATGCTTTATTGTTTCTCATTTGGTGTTTTGTTTTTGGAATGTAAGTAGCATTTGTTGATTAGCTTAATGTGTTATTTCAGGAACAATTTGTGCTTTGACTATCAATTAGAATTATTTTATTATTCCAAGTTATTTTACTAAATGGTTTTATACAATTGTCTTTGTCAATCAAGTAAAATAATCATTTAAATTGCATTGTATTAGCAACATAAAACGCAAGTATTGCAAACTACAATAAGAAATGAAACTCTCACAGGTTGTAAACTGTCTTCCTTTGAATTCTTGTTTGAAGAAATTGGTTTGCAGAATGCCTTCTAAAAAGGCACAGGTAAGTCTTCCAGATTTCATTAAACATTTCAATTTTAAGGTTTTGTTATGTGTTTCCTTTAAAAAGTTAACCTTTGAAATTTATCTTTCAAGGATTTCCTTTTCAGATTGTTCACCAGAAAAAAGTCGCATCAAATTATATATGAGAGGCAATGTGAAAATGGATCTTAACTCTTTTGGTATTTAAAAATGTAATCAAAATAAAGTTTGTTTCATTTTATGTTTGAATTGCTGTAATTAAAGAATACCATAGTAGCATGTGCCATTCTTTACTGGAGAAATGCATTGTGATCAGTCATATGACTATATATAAATGTTCTTGTCTAAATGCTGCAGCTTAAATATTTTAAATGAGAATAAATTTATGATTTCAGGCTTTGAGATTGCATTAAGGAGTCTCTTTCCCATTATATTGTTGTGTTTAATAATTAATTTTCTTAATGAAGAAAACCCAGAATTAAAAATCGACATAATGGGGCTTAGAATAAGTGTGATATCACAGGCTCTGATCTACACAGAGACATGTCTCTCAGATGTAGCAAGGGACCTGAAAGAGCCTGCATTGTGCTCAAATTCCTTCACTTTCTTTCTCTATTTGCCAAAAACATTTCTAGTCAGTGTTTTTTTGTTTTTTGTTTTTGCTACAATGGCTGTCTTTTTTTTTTTAAAGCTTTAATTGCTATTTGTGCATACTTCACAGTACAGAAATGACTATAAGAATAGTATAGTTTACCAAATTTCTTTTGAAAACAAGACTACCAAGAATGAAATGTTTTTATTTGGTCTTGTATTTAACTATTATTAGATTAACTGGTGAATCACTTTATTTTGATGCAGCAGTGCTACTTATTTTAAGAAGGCATCAGAATTTTTTAATGAACATGTTTATTGTTGCTAGTTTAGGAAGTTCATGATCAAGTTCATATTTGAATGTATAATGACTATGAACAGAATTTTCAGTCCAGTGTAAATTAGTCAATTAGACAATCAGTCAGTGAAAGCATAATATTTTTCAACTTGATGGAATTTAAATTAGTTTATCAAATAATAGGCAAATGTCTAATTTTAAAAAAAGTTACCAAATCTAAAAGAATGGCCAAAATCACCACTTGATTCAAAATCAAGGATCCTGAGGCAGATGCATTTTAAATTTCTTGGTGTATTCCGATGTAGATTTACTCTATAAGGGATTCCTAATTCACCCATTTTTTTTTTTTAAAGTTCATCTTTAGATTTTTCTAAATTGCATATTGCATTAGCCAATGACTGAACTTTTTCAAAGGTGTGGCTCTCTTGCTTTCATATCTACAGTTGGCTTGAAGCTGATCCAGGATGTCAGGCTATGATTCTTCTGTTCACTTCAACGTATGTGATTTCATGTGAAAGCTGACAAAGACACCTTATTAACTAAAAAGCTCTTTAAAAGTCATTATTTAGGGGAATGGATGTAGCTCAAGTGGTTGAGTGCCTGCTTCCTGTGTATGAGGTCCAGTACCTCCTAAAAACAAAATAAACAAACAAAAAACCAACTCTCATTGGAGAGCAGATGGAGCTTAGTGGTTGAGTGCTTGCTTCCCATGTACAAGGTCCTGGGTTCAATCCTTGGTACCTCCTTAAAAAAAAAGATTATTTAATTGGCCTTAGACTTTTTTCATTATATTTATATTGAAGTGCCTAAAACTATGAATGAAACAGAACACTTTCAATGGCCAGCTGCTTTAAAAATTAAAAAAAAAAAAAAATGAGCTTAACTTTTGAGATATAATGTATAGGATGAGTCTGATAACTGGAATGCATTACACATTTCAAGCAGTTACTGTAAATTCATATTATCAACTGTTTCTAAATAATTAGGTTAGCTTCCTAATCACAAGAAAAATAACCGTACCTTTCTTCAACGGCAAACAAATCATATCTTAAGAAAGAAAGTGTACTAGTTGAAAGGGAACTACTTTATGGAAGCATCTATAAGCATTTTCAGTAAATAGTTGCTAATTTAACTAAAAGGATATTGGTCATTTCTTAAGGTGATGAAAATAAATTTCTGGAATATTTTATTCAAGGAACACTTTGTTAGAGTCAGTTATCAAGCAGATGAAATATTTTGTTAAAATCTTAGGCTGATTATATCCTCAGATCTTATTAATAGCAACAGTAATTTTTATCCTCATATGTTTAGTTTCATGTAGCTTGTATTATTCATAGTCCTATATTTAAATATTTTTTGTTTACACATAAAGCCTATCAATGAAAGTATAACAAATATTTGAACATGATCACAGGTCTGCTACATTGATACAGCAGTATCAATTCCTATTTTATGTTTAAAATCTGATTTTTCTTTAACGTAATTCTTGGAAATGACACATTTCTTTAATTAGGCAGTTTCCAGTTTAATAGTGACTTTGAGTTTTAAAGTAGTAACTTGGAACACTTTTAACTGTCTTATTATCAGTCCCACATTTTGTTTTAGAATGGATGTTCTAGTGTGTGCAACAAGTATTAAATTTTTTTCAGTGTTTTAGAGATCTCTGTGGTGAATAGCTTTATATCTATTAACCTCATCCTATTTGTCATCTGTTTATTCATGCTTTACATAATTATAATATGTTTCATAGAAAGGCCTTTACATAAATATATATATGCACACACACACACATACACGTACACACACAAACACAAGCCTGTAGAACATAGGGCCATAGCACAAATAACTTGCCAATCAAATTGACTTTAATTTTGATTTCTATGATTAATAGAAACATAAACCATGAAATGCAGGTTCTACTTTATTGTTTGACAATAGAAAAGATATTTAAAATAATTTTAGAGTAAAAAGTATTTCATAAATATTTAAAAATATAAATACAATATCCATTATTATAGGTTATTAGAGAGTGAAAATTTACCTTAATTTTCCTAGACCTTTATTTTCATAACAACTGAACTGCTTTTAATTCTCTATGCAAAACTTTCATATTTATGAGAATTATTTTATTTGTATGAAGTAGAAATTAAACTTTTAGATATGAGAATCTCGACACTATTGGTTAAGCCTTGATGTTATTGCTCCATTTCTCTTATTGGTTTATTTCATTGCTTCGTACACTTTAGAGCAAGCATATCCTTTAAAATCAGCGGATAAAATGATAGGAAAACAATTTCATAACTTAAAAAAAAAAGATGACTGCTCTTCTAAAAGGTTTGCCATCAATGAGATGAGTTAGGAATGAGGTCAATGGGTTAATATGCAGGTCTACGTAAGGAGATGTGTATTATCACTTCTTCCAGTGGGCTGTAATTGTCTTTGAAAACACCTACTAGAGTTCCAGTTAAATTGAAATCAATTACTTTCTCAATCGTTCCATGTCTTTTGTCAAGTAATTACGTCATGGGTAAAAGTGCACACATGCAAGCATTTTTTTGCAAAGTGAAAGAAGCGTATAAAACAGTGACTACTTAAAACTTTCTGGTTCATCTAAAGCTTATGGAATTAGAAAATTAGAAACAAAATCATGTATATGACATTTGGTAAGAGATTCACCTTTGTGTGTAGTTATCTAAGTAATGCCACGTTTTGTATCATTTAATATGCTTATATTTTTAAGGGGAAAAAGTATAGGTAGGTAAAAATTGATTCAAAATACTTTTTGACTTGTGAGCTCTGACACCTTTAATTCTTACCATCAAAGAACCCACCGAGAAGTGTGTATTATAATCAAAGATGAATATATTTCTGCTGTTCACTGATTTTTTCCTTCACACCATTGACAGTACATGCAGATTTGAACTTGTAGTCAGGAATAGTGCTTCCATGCTTCAAATTGCCAAAAGACCCCCAGGGATAGAAACTTGACCTGCTTTTATGAAACCATAGAATTACATTTATACAAGTTACCCCATGGGAGAGGAATGAACTGATCCCAATTCAAACCTTAATATTGGAGCCTTCTGGGTCAAATTTGATTTTTCTTTCTGTTAACACCTGTTTGGCTACCAAATTTAGTAACTAGATATTCTTAGGAAATTTTAGAGATTTTATTCATGAATGACATTTCCTTGTTAAGGCAAAGTGTCATCAAAATTTTGCATCTATTTAAGTTTTCTCACATTTTTAAGATGTTAATTTTAAAAACAAATAATTTGCCTATTAAATATACATCCTATATTTAAGGAATTTAAGCATGGATCTATTTATTGGGATATAAAACATTTTTTAAAATTAACTTCCAACCAAAGGATCAGCCTGATTAAGGGAAGAAGCCTCTTTTTAGGAGTGTTCCTTATGCAATTTCAGAATAATAATTTTTTATATGAATATATTTCTGAGACTCACATTTTAAATGATTGTAATTCTTATTATAATTTTTAGTTGAAACTACCCAGAGGGAGTTTCCAGAAGGCTGTTTTTGTCACTAATAGGAACAAATAATGGTGGTCCCTGCATTGAATGCATACAAATCATTTTTATTTTAGGTGGGTTCACTTGTACTTATCTGGAATGGGTGGATCTAAGTTGGAAACTGAAGCCGAAACTAAAGAGACATTTTGATTATGTAGTAGCCTGTGTAATTTTTGGAACAAGAAAATTTTTATTATATGTATACAAATGGAAACTGATAAAAATAAATAAGGCCATAATATGTCTTTGCTTGTAACTGACATTGAATGGACCACGATTAGATGACAGAATGAATACCTGTATTCTTTATATATACTTATAATACATGAAAATATTTTATAAATGGTAAAGCAACATACACACACACACAGTAATACAATTCTCAGAATAGAGGGGAAAAAATTGAAATTTCCAGTAGAAGGCTTATTACTTTCATTACTATCATAAGTCATGACCATCCAGGAGAAAATATTTGGAGTTTTAATCATGTCTTATTGGTTGTTATGTAGCAAAACAAAAACAAATTTCACTGTAAGCTAATAACTTTTCCGCTTTGTCTTGACACTAATCATTTGAATGAAACAAAAACTAAGTCAATCATTTGGATGTTTCCTAATTTCACTTTGACACATTTACAAAATATCAGTATTCGATTAAATATTTTACTTAACTCAGAAGTTTGTTCCCACCAGTTTCATGGTGATTTACCATAGCCATTACTCCCCACTTTCTCTTAATATGACAGAAGGAAGGACAGGAGGTAGATCATATAACTCTACTGCATTATGCAGGACAGGCAACCTATTCTGACTTCTGTAATGATGATAGTATGAAGTTTCTGTGGCCCTTTTATGTTTTGTTTTGTTTTGTTTTCAAGTGTCACTTTGCAGCTCTATTTCCAATAATGATTGATGGTATACATGTGAGCTGGAAAAATATCATGTTAAAAAATCTTGCTATAAAATGAATGAAAAGAGAAATGGAACTTTAATGTTAGGTAATTCTCTGTGAGTAGAGGAAGCCTTAAAATTGCACAGAATTCTACGGGACTGTCAAAAATAGGAAGCTTTCAGATGCCAAACTAAATTTCCTCTTTTCAATTATCCTTTTCATCCAAATTATCCTCATAATAATGCTCTTTTAAAAGAAACTCTAATGAAATTGTGCATGAAATATAAGCACTTTACCATGAAATTTACCTGTAAACATCCAGCCAAATTCAGAGCAAATTCTGAGCTTTTGAGCTGTTGATACTTCGATGGATTCCCCAAATTCAACAGTGTGATAATATAAATTATTTTCACAAAGGTTTTTTTTCAAGCTTAGGAAAAGAAATTAAAATGGTATATTTGATCCAGAGTAAACTTTTTAGCTCTTTCTTTTGGGGAGTGGGTTAAAAAAGGGCCCATGACAGAGATGCTGTTTGTTTTTCACAAAAGTTGTTTGTGATTTCAGGTACTCTTGGGAAATCTCTTGATCAGATTCACATCTGTTCCTGTCAAAGTGGGTGCTAAGATACCGGTCACCCAGCAACCATGTCCAAGAGGGAATTGGGCCGATAATAACTTCAAAAAGGAATGACAGATGCTAGATTAGGATGAAAGACAAAATGCATGAAAAATGAGCTTGTTAGAATCAAAAATTTGTTCAAGCACCTTTATGCAAATTAAATGAATATTGAATATTTGCATGCAGTAATTTCTACTTGTTCATTTGATTGAAAAGAAAAGAATAGTGCATTTAAACTCACAAATGCGACTTCTTTCTTTTGTACTAATTAACATACAAAGCAGAATCGCTTTAAAAAATCAGATTAGCCACCTGGGTTCTTATATCTCTACTAAGTATGTTACAATGTTTTTCTTTTGACAATGGTCCTCTTTAAAGTCACTTGGATTACCTAATTTTTTCATAATAAATAGTCTCGTGTGAATTAAGATTATTTTAGATTAATATAAATCCATTTCTCGAGAAAGGATTTCAAAAGTAACCTTATCCTATTGTCCTTGAAATTGGTTAATGTACATTAATAAAAGATCACTCAAGATGAGTTCACACCAAAAGCACAGGCTTCTTATTGACTGGTTAAATAACAGTGCATTAAAGTAAAGCAGAGTGATATACCCAAAAAGGAAGTAAGCAGAAAGATCGCTTCAAAATTTAAGATGCTCTTTGATATGTTACCAGTTTTCCTATTGAATTACTCACATACTAATCAGAATTTAGAAGGGCCTGATAAAATGTACTGATTGAGAGAGGTTTCTGAGTCTTGGTTTAGGAATGTCTAATGTGGTCACGTAGAGAAATTGATTTTCTTCAGAAATTAATTAATTTTTCATATCGCCCTAAGCTGCAGTTAAAAAGAGTGCATACTTGTCTGTTTTTTCCAGAAATATTGCCTAATCATATTAATACCATTGCCCCAAGGATGAAAAGATAATTGTACAAATGCATTTGGAAATATGTATCACTGAGTATTTATGATTAAATTATGCAAATGACCCAGCTCCCATCCTTTCCAAACCCAGATTGTCTAATTAGGATTGATATGCTGAATAGATGTTCCAGAATTTGAATACAAGCATGTCCAAGGACCAGAAAATTGGAAATGACAAGGCTGAAATCCAAAGAAAAGTGTCTTTCGTTTCTTTACTTTGTTAATGTGCTGTTAGCAGTTGAGGTTTTTATTTCCCTTTGGTTATTTTGTAACTCATGTGTCCCTATTAGAAACAAGTATACAAAATGAATTTTACCCAATAGCATTTCATTTCTATTTGGTGCTTATTTAAAAATAAATGAGAATCCCTTGGCCATTGGAAGAAAGCATCACTATTAAGTTACTTCAAACAATGTAACTTTATCCTTAATTGAGTGACTTTTTTTTTTTAACTTCCTCTGAGTTGGTATCATAGTTTTATTTCAACACTAGCTCTCCAAATTTAATGATATACCAGTATGGTATTTACTAAGGTTATGCTTTCTACTTTCTTGAATCTATATTCCATCCATGCATCCATTCGTCCATCCATACGTCCATCCATCCATCCATCCACCCACCTACTCATTTAATTGTTTAACATTTTATATTTGGAGAAAACTCTTTCAGCAATAATTCTGATCAGGAAAAAAAGCAGCACTTTAAATGTAACAATGTTTGAATTTGAGGTCCTCAGCAGGCTTTCTCCCTCATTGATTATACTCATTCATCTTAGATGGAGGGTGAGTAGTGGGGAGCTAGGAAGGGACTGAACTGTCAGGACTCCAGCCTTTGTTAAGCAGCGGGTAGTCACTGCCTCTGAACTCGGCTGGCTCCTGCTTCCCATCTGTAGGATGATGGATTGCTATGTTTAATACATTTCAGCTTTTGTCTGTCATAGTGTGGACAGACAGTACTATCAGTGATTTCAACAGTGATTAGGGAACCGTTTCAGACCACTCTTATTGGCTAGACAGCTTCCAGGAATGTCTGATGTAACTTACTCATTGGCACTCTCACTATGTAAATGTTTCCATCAGGCAGAGATTGCATACTCACTGTTTAAGTCAACGCAGAAAGCCTTTGCAAATTACTAGACTTTAGAACAAAATTACAGTAGATGATATTAAGAACATTTGGGGTCTTAAGCTAAAATATTTATCCCAAGAGATCTGAAGTTTAAGATAAATTTGTGTTCTTTATACAGTAAGAGCATGTGTTTAATGGCAGTCCCGTATTCCATAGACTATGATGGCAACTGTTGCTCTGCTCATCAATACTGAACTATTATTAGGGTATATTGGGAGAGTAGAAATATAAGAATTCTGTTAAAGCAGAAAGACATGACATAGCATATGCTGTGCTGGAAGTTGCTGAGCCTGCCAGTGGTTTGTGGTTCACAAGTCCAAAGGGTGAATGATTTCAACAAACTAGAACGCCACTATGTACCAGCTCAATATTTTCCCTGGAGTGTCTTCTTCTATTTATAGAACTGTTAAAACAACAACAACAATTAACTGAAGAAAAGAAAATACTTTAAGCCAATATTTCAAGAATGGATCTTATTTATAAATAAACTGACATTGATTACAAATTTCAATGTAGTTTACTAAATGTAATGTGGATTTCAAAGTAATTGCAAGCCATATCATAAGCATGGAGTTTTACCTTTTTTTAAAAAGAGTAATTATCAAAATGCTAATTCAGCCAAAGCATTGAAACAAAAATCTAAAACAAAAGAAGCTACTTGCTTTCAATTAATGCCTATTAATTGGGAAGATTAAAGGAAAAGTTTAGATGGTCAGGAAAGGTCCAACAAGAATAAAATCTCCTGGTCTTAGATTGTTTTTTCCTTTACTGATGTGTAAAGGAAATTTTTGCCCAGGACCTTCTAATAAAGATTTCTTGTTTCGAATATGTAATTTTGGAAGCATACTTACAAACACACATACCACAGCACAAATGCACACATACAAACACCTAGCATTTCTTTTGACCCAGTTTGATAGCTAAGCTCATCAACATATTTGACAATGCTTGATTTGGTAATAAGGACAGATGATACTGTACCTTCTGGGAGAATTATAAATACATTCATGCATTTTTCAAATTATCTTATTATTTGTTTTACTTTAATCCTTGACTTATTGAAAGTGTTCAACTTAAATATTGAGCATACATTTACCATATTTTAAAAGGCATCATTTATCAGAATAAATCAAAGGTATAGCTAGCTCATAGTATATTTTTGTACATAAATTATGCTACTGGGCTTAAGGAAATCTGACTTTTTAAAAATTGAAGCTATTCACATAAATATATATAGAATACATATATAGTGTAATAACATTTTTGTACTGCAAAATCATTCTAATGTGTGCTTGTCAAACCTTTAGTGATAAACTATTGAAAGTTCATTTCTTGCCTTCATAGTCATGGGTGGGGTTCATTGGGAAGTAGAAGAGTGTTTATTCTTTTTGAGAAGGGTTGGGCTATTAGTGAGGTGAGTAATACCCCCTGAAATCACTAAGATGTGAGTAATCTCAAGGCGAAAGGGAAATGCACAGTTGAAGCTACAGGAGTGAAGTTTCCCGGTCTTAGGTTCTCAGCAACAGATTGAGTGGAAGGGTGAGGAGTTGCTGAATAATATTCTCTTCTAAATGGAACATCTCCCACGCAATGGTCATAACTTACCCATTCTGTCTTCCTACAATTAATTATGTGTTAATAAATTTTAAGGAGGTAGTTAATAGCCAGTAGAGAGGTAGAATACATCTGACTCAGGGATAGACCATAAAAAGTGGAAAGGAGGGTTTATGCCACATCGTGTTTTTCCCACAAAATATTTTAGGAAATATGGGCTTGACAAATTCAAATGTGTATTTTGCCCATAGTTGAGCCTGTTTGGGCGATTAAAAAGTGGACCTGCTATAAATACAACACTGGAGTGTGTGTGTGTATGCACACGTGTGAGTAGGCACATTGTCAGTTGCCAACCCACGTTATTCTTGGTCTTATGTTCAGTTAAACACAATAATTGTAAAGAAATGCGTGTCACTGGTCTTACTGTAGTTAAATAAAGAAGAAAAATATGTGCTAGAAACTAAATATTGGGTTTCTTAAGAAGCTAAATGAAAGAGTTTGTTGTCTGGAAATAAGTCAGTGTGGAGGAATATTAGAATCCCCTTTAATGTACAGCATACATCACTAGCCACAGTGGTGCACTGGATTCTGTAGGTGTGTGCAGAAGCTCTGGTCTCTCCAGCTTTACTCCTGGATAGAGCTACAGATTGGGGGAAATAGGGAGTCAGGCCAGCAGGTTCATCTTATTTCTCAGTAGTTTCCTATAATGATTCCACCTCTAATGAGGTGAATTACTACTGCATGAAAAAGAAGAAAAAAGGGTTTTGGCCATTGAAGCTAATAAATCACATTGACTGGTTGGCTGATCAGATCAATTGTGCATAAATTGGTGCCTTAAAGAGTCTTAAATAAGATTTCTACCAAAGACCATCGATTCACTAGCTTGTGTAAAGGTATGGTCTTTTGCTCATAGAAAACTGAATGGGAGTCCATGAAACCGGATGGTTATATGCTGTCAGATATTGAAATGAATGTGTCAGGGCTCAAGGCATGACTCTGATGAGTACAACAATGGTGACTGTATTAAGTCTATTGAAATATTTGTCTCCTCCAGTTCACTTTTGTTGGTTAGATTAGCAATAAAATTTAATTCTTGATACATATATGAATACTCAGTTTGTTGAAGGTCAGCAACAAGTGTAATTTTTAGGAATTTTTTTCAACAGAAATATTATTTATTGCATTATTTCATGATGAAAATGCCATTAACGTATGAGGGGAGTGTTTACCACAGTACCTGTAGATTTGAGATTCACTCATCCATAGATACCTTAGAGTTATGAGAAGAATTAGAAAACTTCATTTCAAGTTCCACTTATATCAATTGCCAGGTGAGGGATGATGAACCAGTCAACCCAAACCTCCATATTCTCAAATGTAAAATGGGAATAATGAAGATATTTTTTCTACATACTTAGAAAGAAGATAGTGGGGATAGGTATGTGATGATAGTTATTTGAAATCACTTCAGAAATGATGAGGTGTTTTTCAAGAGTTGATAACATTATAGAATTCCTGTTACATTTTTGAACTTCTTTCCTAGAACAGTTTACAAGCCATGGGTCTTGCTATCATCCTTTGCTTCTTTTTCTAAGGAAATAACAGTCAAATCATAGCAATTAAAAAGAAGAATTTATGAATTCTGAAAAATTACAAATTCTTTTTTATAGCAACTAATGAAATCGTGTTGGTAAAAATAATAACTTTCAAAAAATACTTTGCCAACAAGTTAATGTGGTTTAATCTTTGAAAAGATAAATTACTTGTAAATAATAATACAAATTTTATTAAACATTTAATATGTCTGTATGTATCTGTGTATAGCAATTTGTGCTTTTTTTTGAAAACCTTAATGTTTATATTTCTAAGATTTTAGAAATATTTTTACATAAAAGATGTAGAGTGAGCCAGTTGTTTATTTCTTTTATGATAAATACAGACATGATTTTTTTGTTTTATATCCATTAACATTGAAGACTAGTTTTCTTCTCTTTAGCTACATGAGAGAAGCATATTGTATGCTGTTCGAAATACAGAAATATCTTCTCTCGCCCCCTTTTATTTCTTAAATCTTATTACAGTGTATTAAAAGAATTCTTAACAAAGTCCATTATAGTCAAAGGGGCTCTTGACACACAACAAAAAGTGTAGATAAGATCATGTTTTGCTCATATGATACATTTTGAAATAATTACTATGTTAATTTTTTAAACTGATTCATACTTTTAGATCACTGGTTATCAGTGGGGAGAAAGGAATCTATAAGAATAACTGGGTTATAATCTGTTATAATTCCAGTCATTTCCTTACAGGTTCTGATTCACTGTCAATGATTTTCACAATTCCACCTGAGTATTATTTATCAAAGTAAGTCACTTTTATTACTGACATAGTAATTATAATTCCCACTAGATATAATAGGTTATTGTTTAAAGCCTGAAAACTGTTCATCGAAGCATATCATTAGGATTTAAACTCTATTTGTATAGTAGATTAATGTAGTGGTAAAGAAACTGTAGTCGGAATTTGTAAGAAAGCTTCCCAGTTTTTAAACTGGAAGTAGCTCCTGGATAGGTGGGTGGGGTCTATTTTCTCTTAATTGTTGTTCTATGGAATCAACGTCATCATCCCATCTTAGTTACACCTGGGTGAGCTCTACCAACCAGGTAGTTTGCCATTCTTTTTGATGTCCTTAGACCTTTTTTTTTTTTTTAATTTCTTTTTCACAACAGAAAATACTGTGAAATTTTGTGTTTTGGCATTCTCATACTCCATATGCAGAACTCACTGTTGATCAGATAGGCACATTACTGTGATGTAACTTGTCATACTGCAATGAAGTTTATAACTCACCAAAAAGTTTTTCTTCTTCTTTTCAAATTTATTTATATATTATTTTTCTTTTGTTGTTGTTTTAATAATTCAATGCATTTGTTTAGGAAGTACAGGGGATGGGAAGCTCTAAGGTACCAATAAGCTATACCTACTCCCCTTTTCTTCTTTATTAGGTATATTCAAGTGAGGATACAACTTCAGTTCAAATATACTATATACACAGACCCAAATGTGGTGCTCTTTGATGCAACAATATATTGAACGAAGGAAACCAAGTTCCTTGGTGGGTTAGGTTCTTCACTTTGTTAGTTTTTTGTTTATTCACTTTGTGGGAAATGACGGTTTTTTTTTTCCACCAAGTAATTATTACTTGGGGAAAGCAGTGGAACTCTTGTTCCAGGATATCTACAATTAAGGTAAGGAGTTATCTGTGGTATAGCTAAATATTTTATGTTTTTCTGATAATTTTTAGTGTCTCATCAAAAGAATCATTGAAGTCTTGAGTAATAAAAGATCATGCAAAAGTGATGTATTGCATAAATCAAGAACAAAAAGGTATCATTTCTCATTTATTTGGGAGAGGAATTTTAATGTTTATATATGACATTTAGAGATTACTCTTGTGTTCTGCTGAATTATATTCAACTGCATGCTGAAAGAGTGGGGTGTCCCTTGATGTTTCTAAAGTTTTTTGCCAGTTGGTAATTTAACCATTGTAGAGCTAATTACATGGCTTTTCCATTGCTACTCTCCTACCCATGCATTGATTGCCTGTCCAAGTTGTTTTGAACTATTTACGCACGAAGTGATGTTATTTCAAACTGATAATTGTAGGTGAAATAAAGTAAATTTATGGAAAACTCCATAGTTCTGCTATAGCCTGGTAATTTTAAGCATGCCAGAATCATTCAACTTTAAATTCTATTAGTGAATGGTACTCTAATCTTTACTTCTTCCTTTAGGTAATTTTCAGTGCTAGAATTTGGGCAAGGGGCCCTTCCATAGAAAGATAAGGATGCACGGAAAGAAACACCATTTCACTTCTTCTAGAGAACTCTCTCTTAGCAATCAGGTTTTGTCCTTATTCTACTACAAAATTTGATTCTTTGTCTTTACAATTTCCCCGGGGCATCAGTCACAGTATGTTGCAAATAATATGCTGCTTAAATGTTTGTAAGGAATGAATATACCCAGTTTAAGCAATAGGTGAAGCTGCTTGTAACTCTCACCATAAATATATCTTCCTAACTGACCTTAATATGATGCATGGTTAATGTTCTTTTTCTTTTGTTCAATATATTGTTGCATCAAAGAGCACCACATTTGGGTCTTTGTATATAGTATATTTGAACTGAAGTTGTATCCTCACTTGAATATACCTAATAAAGAAGAAAAGGGGAGTAGGTATAGCTTATTGGTACCTTAGAGCTTCCCATCCCCTGTACTTCCTAAACAAATGCATTGAATTATTAAAACAACAACAAAAGAAAAATAATATATAAATAAATTTGAAAAGAAGAAGAAAAGCTTTTTGGTGAGTTATAAACTTCATTGCAGTGTGACAAATTTGGAGTTTAGAGTGCTCTTTTTTTTTTTTAAAGATGAATTTTATTGTATCTTTAAAATAGCACAAATAGGGAAATGGACTTGGCCCAGTGATTAGAGCGTCCGTCTACCACATGGGAGGACCGCGGTTCAAACCCCGTGTGGAGCTGGCCCATGCACAGAGCTGGCCCGTGCGCAGTGCTGATGTGTGCAAGGAGTGCCGTGCCACGCAGGGGTGTCCGTGCGTAGGGGAGCCCCACGCGCAAGGAGTGTGCCCCATAAGGAGAGCCGCCCAGCATGAAAGAAAGTGCAGCCTGCCCGGGAATGGTGCTGCACACACGGAGAGCTGACACAACAAGATGATGCAACAAAAAGAAACACAGATTCCGTGCCTCTGACAACAACAGAAGTAGACAAAGAAAGAACACACAGCAAATAGAGAATAGACAACAGGGGCAGGGGGGAAGGGGAGAGAAATAAATAAATAAATCTAAAAAAAAATTAGCACAAATAGGTCTGGAATCTTGTTGTTCCTACTGCTGCACAACTCTTAGATTTTATTCATCAGCCTGCTGAACTGTTCCTTTTTTCAGAGACATAAATGCCATCCAAAATTTTTCTTATGTCCTTGTTTTTAACTGTTGTGGCTTGTTGAATCAAAGCAGCTGAATTTGATACAAGTTCAATATCATTTCCTTCAAGAATTAAGGATTTTTCAAAATCAAATATTGTCCTAGAAGAATCTTCACTATACTTTAGATTGATTTCAGTTAATGTAGAGTAGTGAGAAGAAGCCATACACATTTTTCATAGTCCAGTAGTTCCAAGGTTGGAATGACAGAAGCACTTCTATTCCACAAACTGAAATGTTGACAATTAAGATTCCTTGTAAAGGAGCCATCTCTCACCCAAGCACTCACCTTGTTAGCCGGAACTCTTAACAAGATACCAGAATCTATGACTCAGAAGAATAGATAGGTTTTGGTTATGAAATAATTTTTCAGCCTGTAGTCAATCTTAATGAGTAAATTGTAAGAGAAAGTGTTTTAATTTTAATATTTTAAAATTTAACTTTGAGCAATAGGTGAGTATTTATGTCCCCTCTTCTTTTTCCTAGCCTCCACTAACAATTCCCCATTATTTTCTATTTTTTACCATCTTATTATGCTCTTCTCTTTTCCATTCCTCACTTTATTCTGCTATCAGTGTTTTTTACAAAAACTTCCACTATGGAATGTTTTCTCATGTTTTGTTATCAATATTATGTTTTTTGCACTTAATGTATGCCAGGCACCTGTCCACAAACATTTCTTATCTTATTTACTCCCCACAACAGTCCTATACAGTAGGTACCACTAGCTCCATCTTACAGGGAAGGGTACTGAGTTACAGCCCAGTTAAGTAAAGTTAAGTAAGTTGCTGAGGGTAAAGCATGTTAATCTAGGATTTGACCTCAGGTCCTCTGAGTGCAGATCATAACCCTCTTAACTACTAAGTTATACTTTCATAAAGAGGAATTGTAAAAATATATTTGAATTTCTATTTTCTCATTTATCACTTGGGAAGAGCAATATGTAGTAAACAAGATAAAAATTTGAAGAAAGGAGGCTGAAATACGGAAATTAAATGAGACAGCATATGTAAACTGTATTAAGGTCATTAGGAATTCAACAAATGTCCTTTGCCCTTTCCCTTCACTCTGCTTTCCAGATCATACTTGGGAATGTGAAGTCAAGATTAGTATTTAAAGTTCGTTGGTAGAAAATCTTGGTGTCCAAATCCCTGGTAGCAGTCCCTCAGTGACCTCTGCAAAGCTGTAGGTCTCTTTTTCCACTCCTAGACAGTCCAGTCGTACTCAGTAGCAAAGTTTTTTGGTCTTCAGTGTCACAAACCAGCTGTGCTTGTTTAAGTGAGACAGCTGCCATCAAGAGCAGACTCAAAGCTGGCAGCTGTAACTAAATTTAATTTTCACCTACATTTCACAGTTTATTCATGGTGAGAAGTGTTTCTATTCAAGCATCCTTCCAGTGGTCTATGAGAAATGGGCATACCCTATCTCTGACAATGAACTTAAACTTTGGGGTTTTGCTAAAGATAAAAAAAAGATAGGGAATCAATTCCTCATTAGAAAAGAGGTACAGTTTTGGGTTGTTTTTTTTTTTAAGTTCTATTTTGAGTGCTGATCTATACGTATAAATATTGACTAATTATATGAATGCTGTCAGATATCCTGGGAGGAAAAATATTGCAGTTCATGAAAGACAAGTTTACAAGACAATAAATAAAAAAATCAAATACTTCAATATTTAAAACTTTTTCTAGTTAAAATCTTGTGATTTCCTGGCATCCATATCATATTTTGGGTTTCAGAAAATATTATGGCTGCCAGGGTAATGCAGGACCTCTTTATGAAGTCTGCCTTTTTTGGCTCCTTCTAAAATAGGCCGTAATATATTTGCTGGGATATGTAGAATCATTTTGTCACCATAGTCTAGATACAGGCTAAATTTTTTTGGTGTTCTCCCTCAATTTTACACTTGCCCTTTTTCTTTTTTAGACAGAAAAGTGATAAACTATTTTGTCCAGGGGCATAAATCACATCTCTTTTGAAATCTAAGCTTAAAGACATGAATACCAAGAAAATTAAATCCAAATTTATCTGCTCAGATATTGATGTGGCCTTTAGAACTTTATTGTGTTCTTTTTACATGTTTTATCACCTTGCTCTATTTCCATTTTATCACTTCTCCTTTTCCTCTTTTGCATTTCTCATATTCTTTATCCTAATTTTGAAGGATTAGCATAGGCTATTTCTATATTAATGAACTTAAGGCTTCTGAAATGAAAGCAAAATAAGTAGGCATAAATGTGCAAAGGCCTAGAATGATAATGAGATAAAAATGTTATTTTCTAGGGATTACTGATTCACCTAGCTGGAGAATGGGGTGTATCTGTTAATCATGGGCTGGAGATTGTGCTGGAAAAGGAACCACTGGACAGCTCAGGAGGCTCCGAGGTGACATGATAAGGAGTTTGAACTTTAAATAGTAGATGATGATAGATCATTGGAAGATTTTATTTTTCCATTGGAAGATTTTTAATCAGGAGATTATGATTGGATTTGTGTTTTGGATCCGATAACTCTTGAGATCCTATCATCAGTTGGTTGAACTGGAAACATTTTAAAACTAGAGAAAATCACAATAATCCTGCTTGGATTATCAATAACTTGGATTTTAATTTAAGGCAGTAGTTGTGGGGATGGAGGGAGGAAAACAGAAGAGAAATGAACGTACAATGGGAAAACTGAGTGAGATGTTTGGGGAAAGTTAAGAGGAGTTGAGATTAACTCCCTGGTTTTTAGTGAACAGTGTTGCCACTCGTAGACCATGAAGAGAAAAAGATGGGAAGGGTAAATAATTCCGTTTTGAAGGCTTTCAGTTTGAAATCCTTGTTAATTAACCAGGTGATATTAAAAATATATGTCTGGAATTGATGGAAAAAGCTAAGATGGGAACCTGATTTTGGTGTGAACTTTTAAAGAGATGTTGAAGTGGTAGTTAGAGAACAAAGGCACTGTGGGTTGTAGCTATAAAATAGTGAGTGGGATTTTAGAAAAATTTAAAAATTAGAATATAAATTGAAAACATTAAAAAAATTTCTCTGTGTTAATGGAAAGACTGGTATCTTCTGATTTCAAATAACTTTTTAAAAGCCAGATCTCAACTTTTACAATGAAACTTATTCCTTAATAATTCCCTGAGGTCAAGTGTTATTTTTCTATTATGAATTATTCAAAATTAATTGGAAATCTAAGATAGAGCTTGCAGAGAGCAGGTCTATCTATGTTGCTGAGTCATGCTTGCAACTCGAGGAAATAACTTTTATTGTATTTGATTTTTAGCTTGTGATAATAACTAGTGTCAAAAGATGAGAACATTCTGTTCCAGAATTTGAAAAATTCTATTGATTATAAATGAAACTCTTAACAGAGTTCACCTTAAACTCTAAGCTGACCTTTTATTAGGAAAGCTACTGCAAATCATATAGATGGGATTTCCAGAAGGTAGCAACAGCTTTAGTTTGCAAAGTGTTGATGGATTGACTTTGGGTGATGTAATCAAATGCTAGAAGTATAAAGGACAGTGCATTTAAAATAAACCTTGACAATTTAGAAAGCAAATAGGAGTCATAATAACATAAGAGGGCATTATCTGATATAAATTAATTTCAACATTAAACTAAAAATGCCTTAAAATTCCTTCTTAACATACTTAATCAGATAGATTATAAACAATTATATACTTGTTTTGGTGTCATACTGGAGTGTGGTTTCACAATATCCTCATGTTTTTGATAATTTTATTTAGTATTTTTAGTTCTTAGAGTTCATATAAGATAAAGATTTTTTTTCACTAAACGGGTGATTTTGTGTGCGCATAAACTTTCATATGCTTTTTGCTAAAAGTCCTCCACTGATGCCAATCCCTAATACTGCCCCAAAATTGTGTATTAAGCAACAAAGATTTCACCTGAAACCTTCGAAATATCTTAACTTCCTATTAACAAAAAATTATTTCACCTCTGAATAAGCTCTTCCCAGTTTTGTGTTTAGCTGTTCAGTTTATAATTTTGTTTGTTTACTGGTAATCAGATGGAATATCAGTATGGATTTGAAGTTTAAGCTCTTCTAGCCTTTTGTTCCTAGGTGCCTCTTAGACTTTTCATACTGACATGTCTATTTTGTCTGGAACCATTCCTTTCATTTAAAAGGGTCACTATTATTTGATTGAAGAGGGAATATAAATAGGGTTAATTTCATTGTCTTTGTGTGTTTCATTCATTTCAGGGTTTTCAATTTGCCATGTTGATAATTCATACCTACCTGGGAGAAACAAGTAGTTGTAACTGGAAGTAGCCATTAATTACCTAAATATCCAGCTCATGTGTTCGTCAGACTCTCAACATTTCACTTCAATGGAATGTTAAACCAAATTTTATAAAAGTTACTCTGTAACTGACTAAATAAGAGTGTTTATAAATATAAGACATTTTCATCTACCATTGAAGTTAGTGAAATCCCACATTTGTATTATAGTATGTCTACTCAAAAGTTTTCAAGAAAGCTAATGTTTTACATATTATTGTATATATAAAGTTACTCAATACATAGAGATTTAATTTAAAATAAATTCCAAATGAGGTTGTGTGTTTCGTAAATATTAACTTAAACTTGCCACTAAAGAAAGATGCATATTTATTTTGACCTTGATCTTTTTCTTTCTTTTTTTAAAAAAAAGATTTATTTATTTATTTATTTCTCTCCCCTCCCCCCTCCCCCCCACCCCGGTTGTCTGTTCTCTGTGTCTATTTGCTACATCTTCTTTGTCTGCTTTTGTTGTCAGTGGCATGGGAATCTGTATTTCTTTTCGTTGCGTCATCTTGTTGTGTCAGCTCTCCGTGTGGGCAGCACCATTCCTGGGCAGGCTGCACTTTCCTTCACGCTGGGCGGCTCTCCTTACGGGGCGCACTGCTTGCGCATGGGGCTCTCCTACACGGGGATACCCCTGCGTGGCAGGGCATTCCTTGCGCGCATCAGCACTGCGCATGGGCCAGCTCCACACGGATCAAGGAGGCCCGGGGTTTGAACCGCGGGACCTCCCATGTGGTAGACAGATGCTCTAACCACTGGGCCAAGTCCTCCGCCATTGATCTTTTTTTAGTTCATATTATTACTCTCTCCTTTTATAGCTAGAATTAACAGACCTCAGAAGAATGTGTATGTGGTGTATGTATAAGAAGTGATGAAGACTTACTTTAATTTACCTGCCAGTGCATGTTTATTAAGCACGTACCATGTGGCAGGCATTCATCTAGGTGCTTTGGATATATCAGTGAATGTAACAGGAAAAAGTCCCTGTTTTCGTGGAGCTTAAGCAGTTATAATTGGGATTGAAGAGGCAGACAATGAGCAACAAACATAATAAACAAGTAAATTACATAGTTTTAAGGTTATAAATAATATGAAGAAAATAGATCAGGGTCCAGGGGATTTGGAGTGTGGGTAGTGAATAGGACAGTTGAAATTTTAAATAAAAGTGGCCAGAGTAGGTTTCATTGAGAAAGTGACCTTTGAGTCAAGAGTTAAAGGCGATACAAAGAATTCAAAAGGCATTTTAACAATGCTCTTCCCCTTTGCATTTTCTCTGACTTTGATTTCCAGCTTGGTAGAAAGGGGAAATATAGGGTCTGAGATAGTGCTATAAGGCTTTTCATTTTATAGAGGTAAGGAAAGATTAATAATGTATCTGCAATTGTGAGGGAAAAGTGTGTACTATTCTACACATAAAACTAGGTTTTTAAAATCTTGTCTCTACCACTTGCAGGCTCTGTGATTTTTAGGCAAGCTCTTTAAAGTCTGTAAACTTCGACCTACCATTTCTATAATTGGATAATATTGTTTGTATATTATTATTATATGAAATTGTATATATTAAGTACTTAGCAATGTGACTGACATATAATAACTCAATAAACCGTTCATTATTTATTTTTACCTCGTATTCCTTGTTTTTTGAAAATGTGAAATTTTTCAAAGTCTACCTAATGGATCTTACTTTCTAAAGAGAAATCCCTAAGTATCAAGAATATGCTCTACTAGTGGGTTGTATTTTTTATGGTCAAGGAATAAAATCTATTATTTGGAATAGTTTAGCTATACTTATTACTAGGAAACATTACCAATACTCAAAGGTGATTGATTACCCAAGACAAACACTATATTCAAGAACTCTGTCCATATTTAGAGTTTCACAGAAAATTTTCATTTTTCAAGTTATTAAATAGTCTTCAGTGGTTACCGTTCCTTTACTTCTGTGTTAAGAATTATAAATATCCTAAATTCAACAGAGGATTTCCAGGTCAAGGTGATTTTAAAAAGTAGTAGAACATTTCTAGTAAAATGTTAAAAAATTACTAACCTTTCAGTGTAAATCAGTCTATTATGCTTTTAATGTACACTCCTTTTTGTGATATTTTGTTTGTTAGAAGATTGACTCCTATTATCACTTTCCAGGGTGACTTAGGTAGAATAGCCATAACATTTGTTACCCAAACTTGGACAATTCTAGGAATAAATAAAGGCATTGCTAATAATTGTGTTAGGTTGACTGGCATAAATTGGAACTCTCCTGGACAAACAGTGGTGTACAGTTCTTAAATTATAGGGCAGCTTTAAAAAATTTTTTTTTTATTCAGTACTTAGAAGTTCCAGCCAGTAGCTTAAGGATGAACAGTTTTAGAGAAATATAATTGTCACAGGAATAGTTTTAGGCAAAATAAAATTTCCTTACTTGAGGGCATGCCAGGGGGCCAAGTTCTTACTCTTGTTTTTTAAAAATGTTTATTTTAATAAGGGTTATAGAGTTTCTTATGGATACCAGTGGTTACAAAATTGATTAAAAGTTCATTTTAAGTTAGACTGTTTTCTTCGTATGACATCTTTTCTTTAGTTTACTTCTTCAATTACTTTTGCTCCATTTCTTATACTTCCATACATCTTAGTAAACATGGGTTTCAGATACCTTGGCAAATTGTAGAGATCTCACTCATGAAGTTTATTTTTTAATACCCTACTGTTTTCAAAGAGCTCCCTTTGTCTGTTCTGGTCTTATTGTTATCAGAGAAGTCAGCGTCCCCAAAGTTTTTGCCTCACTCTTCACCAGTAAATATATTGAAAGAATAATTAATTTTAGTAGGGCATTGGAGAGAAATTGGAAAAAGTATGGTAAGCTTGCTTTTCTGTCTCCTTGTCCTCTGTCTGACCAACAAATTCCTGAATGAACCCCAACACCAAACTCCTCCCATAACTCCTGAACAGACTCTGAGAGGAAAAGGAGATGGGAAAAGGGAGAGTAGAAGAAGCATAGGTGAAAACATAATGCTGGGATTTTGAGGATACTAACAAACACTGATACCTAGTTAGCTTCCAAAAATTTGGTTGCTTCTCTGATTCACAGATTAAAAAGTGTGCAGTGCTTACATCATCTCAAATGAGTACAAATCCCAACATGATATGAGAGTTAAAATTTTTGAATTGGAAAATCTCAGCCAATTCTTATAATACACTAAATATTGCTATGTCATTGAAATGCTAAGGTGGGCAAACTTCTTATAAAATGAGAGAATGGGTCACAGAGGCATTAAAAAGTGGGTGGAGGAAACGGACTTGGCCCAGTGGTTAGGGAGTCTGTCTACCACATGGGAGGTCCGCGGTTCAAACCCCGGGCCTCCTTGACTCGTGTGCAGCTGGCCCATGCGCAGTGCTGATGCGCGCAAGGAGTGCTGTGCCACGCAGGGGTATCCCTCGTGTAGGGGAGCCCCACGCGCAAGGAGTGCGCCCCCTAAGGAGAGCCGCCCAGCGCAAAAGAAAGTGCAGCCTGCCCAGGAATGGCGCCGCCCACATTTCCCGTGCGGCTGATGACAACAGAAGTGCACAAAGAAACAAGACGCAGCAAACAGACACAGAGAACAGACAACCAGGGGAAGCGGGGGGGGCGGGAATTAAATAAATAAATCAATCCTTAAAAAAAAAAAAAAGATTTATTAAAAAAAAAGTGGGTGGAATTATATGCTAAATTCTTCAAGTTCTGACTTCGTTCTTGGGACTACTTTTTTTTTATACAAGTAGTTTTTCTAGAAATTATGCCCTGTTATAGCATTCTCGGAGGTGCTTTTGGGCACAATAGCTCTAGATAGTGGTGGGTAGGTGGGTGCTCAGGGTCTTTGAGGCTGATTTACTTCCCTGACTGGTTATTTGAGAACCTTTGCAGAATCCACTCTGCCTATAATCACATCTTCCATTTCCGGCATGTGCTTTGCTCATAACTGTGTTTTTACATCATAACACTTGTTGTATCAGCACACATTCTCTTTCTAGTGCTCAGTTTTAAACAGTGTCATTATAAAAATACAGTACTTAAAAACATGGCACAAATGTGTATTACTTCAGCACAAAATAGAGATTATTGAGAAGTGCTCTGATTGCTGAAGTAACTTTATCTTAAGGGGCATTTCACCATTTTAATTGATTTTTTTTTCCTGTCCATTTTATGAAAGGAGTACTTAGAGAGAGTAAAATGGTAGGTTACTTCCTGGAAACAAGGGAGCACTTGACTTATTTGTTATGAGTATCGGTGTGCCCATACTTTCATAAAGTCAAACATTTTCTTATTTCAAAATAGCTTGTAATGATGAATAAAACAACCAGGAACAGTGAGTTCTAACTCTAGCTAGATTCCACTTGATTTTTAAATATCATGTGTTCTTTGGGAAAGCCGAACTTAAGTTTTACTCACTTAACAGCAGCTTTTTGACGAGAATATAGGTTGCAATTTATTATATCAAATAAAATTACGATTAAAATATTTTTAGTTTAGTTTCACAAAACTGTACCTACCCAAAATTGCATTACACTATCAAAGGTCTTCTCAATCTACTGCTGTTCATTACAAAGTTTAGATGACTTAATAGTCTTATTAATCTCAAAAGCCTGAAGGTTCACAAAGCCCCCAGATTATGTTGCCAAATCCAAGACCTGACTGATGTGGCCCCTGGGTTGTGTGATGCTTATACAAATTCAGATATATTGAAGGTCAAATACCACTTTCCCCACCCACAATTTGGCTTTTGTAAAATAAAATAATGTTACATGGTATGTTTCTAAATTATAGCTTTAGTCTATAACCATTACTGTTTTCTACTATCCACTGCACTCAAGAGAGTGTGTGTGCAAGGTAGCCCTATGGACACTTTCAAATATAATTCACTTCACATTTATTTTCTTTTCATATGCAGAAAGTAAACTGTGTGTTTGTCATCTGAAAATAGGGAGACAAAGTAAAAAGTGTGAAGGTATAAGAACTTTATTTGCATCCTGCATTTGAGTGGAAGTATCCTATGTCCATTTGACTTTAGAAGCCATAACTTCAGTGGGTCCAGGGGCCTTGGTGCTGAAACCCCACAGCAGAACCTCCCCGATCTTCCTGATGCAGGTATTACAAATGGATCCAATGCTCTGGAGTTCTTTTAAATCAGTGTTGACTTTTCCCTATGAAATAGGTTCTCTTTTTGTAGTATGTCTGCCTATTCAAAAACCTTCAGAACTTTCTCTTCACAAAAGTCTAATGTAACAAGAGGAAGGAACATTTTGGAGGAGAGACAACTTCTTGCTAATATCTACCTTAAGCTACATGAGTTTCAGTTAAAAAAAAAGGGAGCAAATTCAAATTACTTTTCCTAATCATGTTATCTGAAGAAAAAGAAGAAAACAAATACAGAAACATTTATTTCTTACATTTTAAGAATCAGAAGGAGATATTTAAGGATAAAGCAAAATAATCTTAAGTTAGCGTTCTTATTTAACTTAATCAAAATTAAAATGAGAGTAAACAAAATAGTTAAACAAACTGGTTTGAGTGAATCTAACAGGCTGGATTCCATGGCTTCTCTAACATTTTCATAGTTCAGCTAGTGGAAGCTGTCTTATTTTTAACAAACAAAATTGATTAAAATCCATCATTTTAACAAGTTTCTATCATAATAGTAAAAAATATATAGGGATCTAGCGGGCATCTATTTGCTTTTTACATATTTGGTACTACAGTATTTGGGAAAGTTAACTTAAGTTTTACTCATCTACAGCAGCTTTTTGACAAGAATGGAGATTACAATTTATTTACCAAATAGAATTACTATTTAAACATTTTCTTATTTTGGCTTTCTCCCCACTACTTCCCAAGTTAAAAGAAAAAAAAAATAGCAAAGAACACTTTTTAAAAAAGGTTTATATAAACCCCAGGCATTTCAGCTAATGTTTACTTTTGACAGTATAAAACATGTCGGAGTCAAATTATTTTGCTATTGGGGAGACCAGTACTCCCATTTTTAAAATGAATTGTTGCCTTATTTTGTGTATTCAACAGTGATGTTAAACATTGAGAAGAAATAAATATTCTCTTCTTTTGTCAATAAGAGATACACTTCATTTATTCTTATTTAGTTGTCTTTTAGTCAGGATTTAGACTAATGAGAAAATCTTAGAAAGATCCATTACTGTCTAAACACCAAGCACGCAAGTGCTCCTCAATAGAAATAACACAAGAAATGCGTTCAAAGACAATACATAGCCTGAGAAATTCTTGTGTGCTGACAGCTCTCCAGCAGTGTTGTCACAGCAGGAAGACATCAGTTGAAGAAACAGATAGTGACCTCAAAAAAAGTCTGGTCAGCAGTGTGGACAGGGTTTCACAAGATTATAAATCACCCCAGGGTCGCTCTGTTCCCACCATAAAGAAAGCATGGTCTTTTTATTGTAATCTAATAAGAGATGGGAGCAAAGGACAGCTCCAGCATGTGTTTGCAAAAAAATTCTTGATTACAGTTTCAAAACTATACAGTTTCCTTGCTATTGAAGTGCAGATTATAGGGGTTAAGGCCATGTTAGGATTGGATTACCTTTTATAGCTGTATGTTATCCCCAGGTTCATGAATCAGAAAGTACTTAAATTAACCTGAACATTTGGGAGCAATCCCAGTATATAGCCTAGTAGTAGAAAATTAATCATGATTTGGTGATAGATTATTAAACTGTTCATTTGAAAGGAGTCTTTCACAGAATCAGAAAACTAACTCTCTAGTGGGTATATATTAGTATGGAAAAAAAACACAACTACATAACAAGTTATGTTTAGACTGGTTTCAGGGATTAATCATTTAATCAAAGAAAACATATTTATATAAAAATATGCTTAAGAGATAAAAACATTAAGTTTGTAATGATTTATCAGAAGAATTTTTCCATTACTAATGTGTATTTTTTAGTTTCTATATTTATTTTGTAAAGCACTATTTAACTAAACCTATGTAGTTACCAAATATTTGAAAGAATTTATTCTGACTTTAGAAAAACTAATGATTCTGTCATTAAAATATTTAGGAATCGGAAAATTGTTCTAATCAGATTAAGGGTGACTGAGAAAGTAGTAGCCAAAATTTTGAAGGACAGCTCTCACTTTGATGACATTTTGAAATGATACATGCATCTTCATTTGCCTTAGTAGTATTTCATGTGGTGGTGAAAAGCTTTTAACTTTGTATTCAGTCATTTTATCATCTGTACTAAAGCTTCTTCTTCAACATTATTTGATCCATATACATTTCTGTGACAATAATCAGGCATCCTACCATTTAAAATAGATTTTATTCCCTAACTTATCGGCTTTGCTTTGTCAGTTTGTTCCTCTGGAGCCATGCTGACATCTAGAGATAAGTCCTATCTGTCTTGGGCTATTGACTGAATTTTGATTGTGAAGAAGCCATCGCTTAGAGTGGAGAGAAACAGAGTGGGGTGTTATTGCTAAGGATATATTTTATGTTATGGTTCCAAAACCCAAAGGTAAATAAGATGGAGTTTGCAGCACTTCATTTTTTATTAGGCATAAGATGGACTTTGCAGGCTTTTGTTGTTGCCTGTCTCTTTTTTCCCTTAAGGAATCACAGACTCTGTGGTTTTACTCTCATTTACTTTCTTGAGCAAAGATGAATGTGAAAGGGAATACTGATTCTCAAAGGATATTAAACTGGTCGGTTAAACATAGTGGGTCTTTAATTCATTTCAGTTTATTTTCCAGTTGCCAAATTCTCTTTGTTTCTTCCTTATTTGTGTATGCTTAAGTAGGTAATAGGCAGATTTCACTGTGTCTTTTTGCCTTATTATTTCTTTGTTGCTACTATCAGTGCAACTACAAGAACTGGAAACTTGATATGATCAACATCCATGCAAGTTCCATTCCTTTTTGAATATAGAAAACATTACTGTTGTGACTGTCCCATCCTCTATTGTCTTAAGGAACAAAAGCTCCCAAGTGTCATGCAAATCCAAACTGAAAATGACCTGAATAATAGTACACAAGTGCTAATTCTAACTTACTCTAACTTTACTCTGTCTGCCATCAGTTGCTGTAAGAATTTTGCATCTAGACATCAGATATATTTTATCTCAATCCCTTATGAATCTAAAAATATTGTAGATGCCCTTTCTTATTCTTACATTATTTTTAGCATTATTAATAATAAAAATGTAAATGGATATATCCACTTAAAATATCTGATGATTTTAGGAAGACAAGCTATCCTGATTTCAAAAAGTAGAATATATATCTTTGATCATTTATAGCAGAAACACACCTCTATTTCTGGCCTCTGCCTGGATAAAGAATACAAATTAATACCTTTTACATATGCGTTTGTTCTTGATAAGCTTTGTTACTGTGAATGGTCTCAAACAGAAAATATATAAGTGCTAATGCCGACATGTATTTTTGTTAGTGGCACTGAATAGACCTTAGAAAAACAAATATACTTACTCTGATTTATCACCTGTGACGTTAGCATGTACCATACTGCTCTCCAGGAAACAAAATAGTTGCACCTGAGGACAGTGATGTAAACACTGCTTTGATTATTTGAAAAAAAATACCATTAGGCTTTGAGGAAAGAACTATTACCATAGTGGATGCTGTACAGGGAGAGTTTGCTTGAAGATAGTGAATGAGCAGTCTACAATTACTTGTTTAGAATTTAAAGTCCAAGCTTAAGTTTTAGGGAGAAAGGTACAGAGCTTTTAAACTTTTAATATGAATTTATATGTTGAACTTTTACTGCTAGGATATACTTAGTTCCAATAAATATATCTTCAAAATCAAATTATTCCCAATTAGATAAACCTATTCTAATGTAGAATTGTTTGTAAATTGTCTAGAATCACTTTATTACATCTTTTCAAAAAGAATTTCCTAAATGGCATTTTATGAAGTTGCACCTGAAGACAAAAATTGTTTTCTTTTTACTTAGTCTTTTAAACATGCACACACACACACACACTTATATATACACAAACACACCCAAAGCAAAACTAATTAAATGAATCAAATGCCTATTCATCCTATATGACTTTGGAGCTTTTATATGATGAAAGCATTTATATAACTCTGACTGACCAATTACTAAAATTGCCCACTATGAAGAAATTTTCGTTAAAAGACCTAAGTTAGGTTAAAACATAGAAGTTACTAAGAAAGGGTAACTCTTTTTAACTTCTTTCATTCGTACATTAGTGTAGATTGAATTTCAGATTAGCTGATTTTCTTCAGTATTGAAAACACCACATCTGGTCTCCAGGGAAGAGGGCTTTGAACACATTTATGTGGGAGGAAAGCGTGGAGGATGTTAGTGGGAAGAGGGGATGGTGGAGGTAAGGAGGACAGCAATAAAGTCTAAATGAGTGGAGGTAAGGGCCCCCAGAGGTGAGTCTAAAAGACTGCAGGCTTTCGATATTGGAAAACCTAGGACAGAGGTGAGGGGGAGTGGGCTACCATGGAGTGGGGGCTGCCAAACTGAACGGGGAGAGTCAGTCCACAGGGGGACCACATAATGAAGACAGCCCCAGGCTCTTTCCCAGTGTTGCCAGGAGCCTGCCCTCAAACCTCATAACCTACTCTGAAAGGGAAGGGCATTGCCAACAGGTAAACCAGCTTATTAAAATGGACTCCTTCGTAGATGTATAGTATGCTTTCGCCAGTGTTTCACAGCAGAGTACCTGTTTTTAAACAAACTATAGCTCAAAATGTGTGAATGTTTAAAAACGTGTTTTGTAACATTATTTCATTAGTCCACATTACACTTGTATGTAGATGGTACAGGGACTATTAGCCTCATTTACAATGAGGAAATTTACCAATGAAGTTTCACAGTTTTTTTCCTACAGTTCAGGGCAGTAAGCTGCTGGGAGAGGAGCTGCACCCTGATCGTATCACCGTGCAGGGCCTTTCCGTTACCCGCAGTCTTACACTTTTGAAAGGTTGTGGTTTCCTGATCCACAGGATTCAAGTGTTCATCTGAAGAGTTTAACACAGAAAACGCAAACCAATTCCCTGTGTAACTTTAAATTCAGTGTGTTTCAACCCTATTTATATATATATTTTCTTCACAGAGGAGAGGAAGAATGGCTCTTAGTTGCAGTTTGTTATGGAAGCACCTGAATTTACACATCTGCATTGCAGAACTTCTTTATTCAGTTTATCAAAAGCTATAAGGATTATAAATTTACTGATAACTTCAAGTGAATATTAAATGATTTTATGAATTTAATGGCACTATTCTTTGTTGCTGTTCATACACAGTGCAATTGCTCTAAAATTCATATTGTCAGTTTTCAAAAAGAGGAGGCAGAGGCATATGCCTGGATGAAAGATGTGCCATTTAAACTGTGACTCTAAATCGGAAAAGAAAACCCTAATCGGCTATATTTATGACTTGTTTTTCCCTACTCTTTTTCCATTTCTTCGACTGGCATGCACAGTCTGAAGTTTTATCATCAGTGACATAAATTAAATTATACATGTTAGAAGGCACTGTCCCATTGAAGGTGAAGCCAGTGTTTTTATAAGCTTAATAAGGGGTGTTTTATCAATGACCTTATTCTTCTGTAGTACTTTGTCGATCCTTTGATGTAGTCATTGCTCCTTTGCTCTCAGCTTCGTTCTTTGGGCTTGCTAGCGCTTCTGCAATTATGGAATCATTTCCTGGTTGAATGAGTGTTTTCTCAAATTTGGAATGTAGTACACAACCCAAGGAAGCCTTCCCAATTAAGTTGCACGTTTATTTTGTTTTTGACTAGCTCGGCATTGAGGGCTGTATTCTCCAAATTAATGAAGACTTGTCGTAATGATTAATTTTAGGTTCCTGCAGCCAGTATGTGTGTTATAACAGGAGGTGATTTAGTTTAGGGAATTGTAAGTCTGTAGGTTCCAGAGGCATCCTTGCCTCCAGCCTTGCAGGATGTTGGTTATAACATAACCTCTCAGAGATTAAGTAAATCGAAACTAGTGAACTATGCTTAGAAGGCATAAAAGCAGAGGTTTGCTCAAGAGTTTGGAATCTAACACTGTAATGACCAACTTTTTCCTCTTGTATTCTGTTTATTTTCAATCAAAAATGATTTCTAATTTAGATTACAGAAGTTAGCCCATGATTGCGATGATAATAAACTCACACTCTTGGATGCTGTTAATCACTGTCCTAGTGGAATTCAATTGCCTTATGGGAACCCTCTACAGATTTAATTGTAAAGCATTCAGAAAACTTTGGTTCAGGGTTACTGAAGCTTTTCTACTCCAGTCTACACTTAATGAGAATCCAAGCAATCAACCCCAGTTGAGCAGTAAACAAACATTCTGTGAGTGCCTTCCAGGTCAGGCACTCTTCTAGATCCTCGAGATAAAATGGTAAACAAGGCACCAATATCTGTTCCTAAGTATCTACTGTGGAATATAGATACATTAACATGTCGGTAAAATAAAATGTCTTGAGTTAATTTTTATATGTGTGGGAATACACATATATAATAGGCACAATGATATATAATAACTGTATTTTATTTTATTTACATCTTTATGTGCAGACAGCTACAGACTGTTATGGGAGCAGAGGAAAGCTGCCAAAATAAGCCTTGGTGGGATGTCAGGAACAAGTGTGGGGTTGTAAGAGAAGAGAGGTAATATATGTTTCTGGATGAGGTGATTCTTGGACTGAATCTTAAAGTGGACCCTTGGGAAAGGATGGCATCTGGGCACAGGGCATGGCATGAGCCTAGACTTTCAGGAAAGAAATAGTATGGTGTAGCCCAGAGAACTGCAAACATTTTGAGGTAGAGTAGAGGGAGAAAATTTTTGAGAGGTAGAAAAGTCCAGATCAAAGAAAATATCTTTCACTTTCTTTGGACTCATTTAAGTTAGAATCATTCAAAGGAGCTTAACAGTAGTATTTACCTACAAAATCAGTTCACCATACACAATCAAGGTTAGGAAAGGAAATGAAAAAGTTGACAAATATGTTTTATATTGTTATCTATATACAATGTATGCAAGATTTTTTTAAAATTTATTTTTTATTGTCTTTTTTTTAAGATACTAGGCAAGATTGTTTTGTTGCTATAAAAATGTTTTTTTAAATCTCTACAGTGAAATAGACATTTTTTTAGCTTTTGGTTTTTAAGATGCAGAAATTGGGACTTGAATTCATATGCCAAAGGCAATGGATTCAGGAGTTAATTCTTTCCATCTTTTTAGTTTTACGTGTACATGGATACAGCTGTTTGTGCTGTCTGCCAGATGTCAGACTAGGGGCTTCAGAAGCTTTTCCATATATTGGCTATTTCCCAGAGGTAAAGTATTACAGCACATAATAATATTCATAACATATAAAGGCAGGTTGTCTTTATTTTCAGAATTTTTCAGTGTCAGTCAGATATATATTGAATAAACCTATGCCTGCACAAAAACTTGTATACTCGTGTTTGTAGAAGCATTTTTCACAGCAGGAAAAAGTGGAAACAACCCAAATGTCCATCAGGTGATGAGTGGATAAATAAAATGTGGTATATCCACACAATGGAATATTATTTAGTAATAAAAAGAAATTAAGTTTTAATATATGCTCCTTGTAGCATATATTACTTACTATGCTAAGTAAAAGAAGCCAGTCACAAAAAGTCCATTTTGTTTGATTCCTTTTACAGGAATTTTCCAGAATAGGCAAATTAACACAGTCAGAAAGTAGATTAGTGGTTGCCTAGTGCTAGGGCAAGTGGGGTGGGAGTGACAAATAAGTATAGGGTCTCATTTGGGAGGATGAAAATAGTTAAAAATTAGATTGTGGTGATGATTGTACAATCCTGTGACTAGACTAACTAAAAAGTCATTGAATTGTATACTTTAAATGGGGTTGAATTGTATGCTGTGTGAATTATATCTCCATAAAACTGTGAGAAAGAGAAATAGAATAGCCTGGATGAAGAAAGTGAGTGAAACAATGCAAAATGATCAGGAGCATAGTGACTGTTCACTTGTCTATTCTCTAAAATGTTTGTGAATAAAATGCGAAGACTGAATTAATACATGAAAGAACAAACTAAATGCAAAACACATAATGAGTAACACATTTAAGGGCACCTTTTTCATTATTTCATTAAAATATTTTGACCTCTGTTCCATCAATATTGGTAAGGTATGAAAAATATAAGGTAATAGCTCTCTCTCTCGTATTTCTTAAGCCCGTCATTGATGCATTCCCTATTTCTTCCTCCTGTGAGAGTCTTCTTAATTTAAGGCTTGATTATTTGGCACATTCTTTGAAGTTATAGTATGCTTTTCTTCAATTTTTAAAATAAGTTTTAAGCAACAGTATTAAAAATCCCATGTTTATGATGTATATAAATAGTGATATTTTCAGCCTTACATTGCTCAAGGAAATGAATGATTTTGAACACAACTTATACTTTATTGATTTTATGATAGGAATAAAGCACATACATTTTAGGACAAATTCTCCCATAGTGTAAACTACTCCCTGGGAGTTAGTAAGGAGGTATATTAACTCTTTTGATGAAGTAGTAATTGATGTAATACCCTAAGGACTAGAAAGAATCATTTTTCTAAGCAGCTGAAAGAATCAAAATGGCTAATTGTAGTTTAGCAAATTAGATGTAATCGCAGACCTAAAGAAGGCCAAATAAAAATCAAGTCCACTATGGCCTAACATCTCCAGTTAGTTCCTCCCTCCCTCCTCCTTCACTTCCTTGCCTGGTCACCCCTTTCCCTCCTTGCTCACTCATTGATTTCTCATTCCTTCTGGACATAGTCCCTGAGAAGTCTGTGACAATCTGGTCATATATTCCTCTTACTTTGGCAAGAGTTTTGCTTCTTCTTAAGTATGTTTATGTTGCTTATCAAACATTCAGCTACCGATTGAATGTTTGTTCAGAGTATTAGGAAAAGTTCCCTTCTTTATCTATCCCTAAGTTTAGTCCGTCAACATGTTATAGGAAAAGAGTTGTTATTATTATATTCCTTCCTTTTCTAAGCATTTGACCTTAGGTATATTTTTGAGTCAAAGTTGGTTGCCCATATTTTTAGTAATAATAATCTAATAATAATAAATGTTCATGACTATTACACAAATAAAGCTGAATTATTTAATGTATGGAGCTTAATTCTTGGTTTACTGTAGATGGCAAATGGCAATTCTTTATTAAAAAGCCAATAAGTTTTCCGAAAGATGTATGTATCAGAACTTTAGAAGCTTACATTCATTATTTTTTGCTTTAGAATAATGTAATTGTACTGCTTTTATATAATATGTGGCAATAGGCACAAAAATTTTGAGCTTTTCCATATGTAAAGAAATCAGTGAGATATTTTTCCTTGATAGTATAATGAATAATGGACTCTAAATAGCAAATTTTGGCAAATTTTTGTTATAATTCCTTATAAATAGTTAGCCTGCTATTTCAAGACTTGTGCATTATTTTTTGTAGATGGTATAAGCCTCCAGACTAATAACCTTTTAAACTCTTGTCACTTAGCCTGTTTATTGACTGCTTTGAAAGCTCTGTCATATGATTTTCACATTTAGCAATGATTCTCTTATAACTATGTTGCCATTGACTGCATTTTGTTTTTTCAAGTTTATGAAACTTCATTTGAAATGCCTTTAAAGTTTATTTATTTATTTATTAGAGACTTTGTGGGTTTACAGAACAATTATGCATAACATAAAAAATTCCCATATACCACCCAATTGTTAACACCTTCCATCAGCACATTTGCTACAATTGGTGAAAGCACTAGAGTTCATTGTTTAAAATGACTTTTTAAACAATCAAGATAAGATAAAAATAAATTTTATCAACAATTGCTTTCTTATAGTTCTAAGTTTAATGTCACTTTTGGTTATATATGATATAATACATTAAATAACGTTTTTTTGCTGCTTCACATTTTAGATACAGGTTTAAAGTCCAAAAGTGTCTCATTATGTGATGATTTTGATTATAATCCTAGAAATAAAAGGAAATGTATTTTTCAGTGCATCAGTGAAAAAGTTTAAATAAGTTAATCACTTGTCTTTATGAGGCCTTTCATTTCATAGCTCAATAGCTCTCTAAAGTTCCATTGTCATATTTTAGTATCATTATGTGCATGCATCTAGAAACAGGAGGCTTAGCTAAGAGATGAAATTCTTTTAATTTCCAATTTGAACACATTGACCCTTTCCTTTGTCTTAAGTAGTATAACTCTGATTGCTTGATTTTTTTTTTTAATGGAAACATTGGATTGAATAATTTGCTGTCTTATCTTTATAGCTCACAAAAAAAGGGGGGCATTTAAAGAAAACAATGCTTTTGTTTATTTTGCATGTAAAAGGAATAAGAAGAAAATAATTTATTGAATACTTATTTTTCTTATTTATGAACACAGTTAATAATACTCGACTTTGCAGGAAATTATGACTTAGGACATGTCATTATTCCTTTAAACTGGGATATTTTTTTCATAATGACTTTTGTGGTGCTACTGTGTGATTGTGCAGCATATATTCCCTCAAAGATTAATTTTCTGTAGATTGTTTTATAACCATGAAACTATAAGCTCAAATATGTGCTAATGATTTTTTTTTATTATTCATGCATTATATATTACTTTCAAATGATGGCTTGATTTCTTTCCTACTTTATAAAACTATTAAAATATTAACAATAACAGCAAGAAATATTTTGCTTTGATTCACCCGTTCCCTTTGGAAATCACATATGGCCCTATGGACTATTAGCCACTTATCTCAGCATGGAGACTTTTAAAATATATATCTATTCAGCCTAACCTTTCCTTTAAATTGTGGTGTCTAAATGACAAGTTAATTTCAAATTCAGCTTTGATTGAGCTTATGCCACTTTTTACATACTTTACATAACTAAAATAGAGCTGTCTGTAGAAATCCTTATATTAGGAAAATGAGTCTTAATCAAGAAAAGTTTTCTTTAGTAAATGCCATTCCACATTCTTTGCAACATTTTGGAAATATGAGAGAAGTTACTTATCCAAGGATTCTGAGGGCACAGTACCAAGTTAACATAAGGAAAGAGCTGTCTTGTGCTTTTTTCTCTTAATATAAGAAATCCATTAGAAAGAGATTGAAGGAAATAAGACATAGTTCATTTTACTGTTTTTCTATCTCAAAAGTATTTATAACAACATTAAACCATGTAGCATTATGCAACGTGTAATTTTGATCTTTTGTAAGTAGCTCTGCTGATTACAAATATAGCAGAAGGCACATTTCTTTTCCAATTATAGCATTAATTCACTTAATATAGAATATTTTCCTAGGTGATACTAATGGAATCATAAGCACATTTAGGACTGGAGTTCAGTGAAGTTAATACATATATGGGTGTGTGTATGTGTGCATGTGTGTGTTTGCATATATAATTTTCCTGGTTTGTATTTTAAGTGAGGAAAAGAAGTAGATGATATTCCACTGGTTTAACAGTTACTAAAAGGGTACTCTTAAACTATATTCTGGTAAAGAGACTGTGAATTTCTTAAATAACTTAAATTACAGGGTGATGAATGGTTTGAAGAACAAAAATGTACATTATTTTAACTAAAACGTAAATCCATATTTTTTCATTTAAGTGTGTAGTTCTAAAAAATGAAACTATCATAAACATTCCCACCTTCTAGGAACATTCTGAGTAGAAAATAAAGACTGAATATTGTGAAAAAAAACTGAATGCAACCTAATTTAGAACAATTTTAAAAGATATTTACAGCTTATTTGATATTTAAAATCTCAGAATAATCAAGCTGAGAAGGGACCTCAGAATTATATGTTTAACTTCCCTCAATTTACCGATGAGGGATCTGAAGCACACAACAAGGGTATTTCTTAAATCAGAAAGAGAGGAAAGATATAAAGTTAGGATAGTGGATAGATATGGAGGAGAGCATTAGAGGAGTGAGGAAGATTTGCTGTAATAAATAGATAATTTCATATCATTATCATGCAATTTTCCTTAACATAAAATTTCATGAGAAAGGGGTCCAAAAAGTAAAGATGCCTTTCATTGTACAATACATTTTGAAAATTTAAAAACCAATAGCAATTAGGAACTGCCAAATGGCCTGTGGCAGAAAAGCACAATTGTAGATGAATTATTAAGGAAGATTAGAGAACCAAAGGTTCACTTAGTATGGTATACTGCTACCTTCAGAAGGCACTCTGCAAACAATGGCATCAGCTTATAGACCTTGATGTCATGTTCAAGGAAAACCAGCATTTAATCTTATGTATGATTTTCTGGTTATCTCTGCCTACATCTTTTGTTTCCTGTTTCACAGTAAAGTTTTGGAACTATGCATATGGAGTTTGTTTGACTTCTAGAACAAAGAAAATTAGACAAATTCCAAGTCAGTGGTTTTTTATATCTTGGGAGTTACATAATCTCTCAAACTTTTCAGCTTCAAATTTAGCCATACCTATGCTTCAGAATTGAGAGAGAAAAAAATAATTGTTTTTTTTAAAGATTTATTTTATTTATTTCTTTCCCCTTCCTCCCCTGCCTCCCACCAGTTGTCTGTTCTCTGTGTCCATTTGCTGCATGTTCTTGTCTGCTTCTGTTGTCAGCGGCACGGGAATCTGTGTCTCTTTGTTGATGCATCATCTTGCTGCATCAGCTCTCCGTGTGTGCGGCACCATTCTTGCGCAGGCTACTCTTTCTTTCATGTTGGGCAGCTCTCCTTACGGGGTGCACTCCTTGCGGGGTTTGAACCCTGGACCTCCCCTGTGGTAGACAGGCGCTCTATCCACTGAGTCAAGTCCGCTTCCCAAAAATAATTCTTTTAAAGTGTTTTTCTTTTCCTTTCTTTAGTCTTAGATGTTTGTTCTTCTGCTTGCTTACTTCTTTTGTCTTTTTGTCTCATTTGTTTGATTTTTGGTTTATTAGGTTGTAATGAAGGGTCATGAAATCTTTCTATTTCGTTGTTTGATGTCAACAAATTTAAAAAATTGCATTCAAATTCTGTATTAAGATAGAATTTTGATACTAAAGTATTTGACAATTTATGGAATGAATTTTTGATATTATTATTGAAAATCAATCTTATTGTTTCAAAATATGACAATAACTATGTTATAAAAACATAATACAACTTACCTGTCTACTTGGGAAAAAGCTATTTGTTATTAGATTAAAAAAATAAAAGATATTACTAAACTATGTGCTTAGAGTAGATCATTTTTCAATTCTAGTTAAGTGAAGAAAAAGAATAATAGTGAGTCAGTTAAAACTGGAGTGAAACACCACATGAAAGGATTAGGAAGTATAGATGTGGGTGAATCCCCTTGAATTGGGCCACATGACACATAGTTTGATTAGCAATACATCTTCCCACAGTTTTATGAATGTTTCTAGAGTTGATCTGTGCTTTCTCAGGCTGTCTTCTTTCTGCCACTCTGAAGGACAGCTCTCAGGATCTCCTTAGCCTGTTGTGCTCTAGCACTCTGATTTTTACATATGCAAGGTCTATACTTTGTATTTTTTCATTTGGTGGTGTGATGAGGTCATAAGAGAAACATCAAAGACCTTTCTCCTTACCATTTTTTAAATGCCTTTTGACTCTTCCATTCTGTCATAAGTGCCCTGCCACCCCTATCAAGCAATTTTTCAAGGACATTTGATAATCTTGCCCTTTCTCCATAGAAATCATATGAACTGAAAATGATCCATGACCAAATATTATTTCTAATACTTTTTCTACATTAGAGTATGGATTTATGAGTGCATGTTGCTCTACCTGTGATTATTTTTATTGGAATTATATCCATATATTTATGTAATTTAATTTCTCATACACTGAACTTAATTTTTTTTTAACCCAGGGTAAATGCATTAGTCTAAAGCAGAGCCATCAAGCGAATATTACATGAAACTTAAAAAGTAATGCTTCAAGGGAAGTGGATGTGGCTCAAGTGATAGGACTTCTGTCTACCATATGGAAGCACCCGGGTTTGATCCCTGGGACCTCCTGGTAAAAAAGTAAAAGAGAAAGCATGCCTGCACAGCGAGCCAGTGCCCATGCAAGTGAGTCATGCAGCAAGACGATGATGCAACAAAAGAGAGACGAAGGGGAGAGTCAAGGTAAAGTGCAGCAGAACCCAGGAACTGAGGTATTCAAGTGACAGGGAACCTCTTTCCACATCAGAGGTCCCCAGGATTGAATCCTGGTGAATTCTAGAGGGGAAAAGTGAGAAGAGAAGAGAAATAGATACAGAAGATCACACAACGAATGGACACAGACAGCAAAAAACAGAAGGGTGGGGGAGGGGAAGGGTGAGGGATAAAGGAAAAAAAATGTAAAGCTGCAAAACATCTAATGCATTCCCTAGAATTTGGAATATAATCCAGATATTCTACTATGGTCTAGAAAGCCCTGCCCAAGGCTTCAGCTATACTCTATGGCACCTTTTGGCATTTAGGAAAAGCCATCTCCTGAGCAACTGCAAACCCTTCGGTTGCAGGACAAGGATGATGCTGCCAGTGCCTTTGGTGAAGTAAAACATACTTCTTCCTTGGGTGGATTCCAGTGTAAGTGTGTGGTGACAGGGGTTGAGGCTTTTTCCAGACCTCTTGGCAGAGGTTGCCTAACTCTCTGACATTGCTTTAGAGCCACTGGATTTCCTTGCAGTTCTCTTTCCTCTGTAAGAACTCGGTCCCCAGTACCTTCCTGTGATTAACTTCAGCCCCTTTCTTCAGGAGTCCATTAAAGGAAACCTCCTTGGAGAGCCATTTCTGATCCTTCCTATCTAATGTTGCCCATATCTTCTCACTTCAGCCACCCTTTATCAAATTATGCCATACTATTGATTTAGCACTTATCAATATCTAAAATTATATTATTTACTCAGTCTCATGGTTTTGTCTTCTCCTCATTAGTGTGTGCCTTTTTTTGAACAAGGATTTTGTCTTTCCGCTACTGGATACTTAGTGCTGAGAAAAGTACCTGGCACTTGCTAAGGAATGAATTAATGTTGGTTAAATGAGTGAGGAATCACAGCCTTTATACTCTCTGTTTTGTTCCTATTCTGTCAGTAGTGGAGAATGAAATTTGTACATTCTTATATTTCCACTTGTGGAGGGAGAGAAGGGTATAGAGAAAGGGATAGTTCCCAACACTTCCATGTATTCATGAGAAGAACCTAGCAATACCAGTGTCTATGAAAAAGGCTTTCAGCTAGGGGCTACTGATTACAGGCCAGACCATATAAAATGAAAGGAGCGAGGCTCCCATGATACTCTATTAAGTTCTGTGCTGGATATTTTCCATTTGACCCTTTGAGCTACCCTACACCCTTCACGGCCTGGCTCTGAGCACTAAGAGCTGGATTTTTATGGACTGCTTTCTTGGGCTCCCTTGCCCTCTGGCTCCTGGATGTTTTCAGCCAATTGGAAGTGCCAGCTGGAGATCAGGCAGAGAGAGGCAGTGGGAAAGTGGCATTAGGGTATTTTTATTTTCCCTATTTCCTTACTGCTTGTATCAGTGAGAGTTGGCTGCATCCCTCTTCCAAAATCCACAGTCTTGGAGGGCAGTCTTCTCTTATAGCTTCAGCTTCTCTCTCTGGTGTAGTAACTGCTCCATCTTCTTGCTCTTTTAACTCTCCCATACCCAGTAGCCTGAAGGTGCCTTATTTCAACTCTGTTGATGCTTTTGAACATATTCCCTTCATTAAACTCTCTTCATTTACAACATTTGAGTGGGCTGTGTTCTCTGCTGAGACCCTGATGGATACAGGCCCCTTCCTGGGAATTTCACAATTAGGGAAGATATATTTAGAAAACTAGAATGAGAACTTGGAGTGAAAATATGCTTTAGGTAAAAGACATTTGAATGGAAGGTTCCAGGTTCAGTTCCCCATGCCTCCTGAAGGAAAAAACAAACAAACAACAAGCCAAACAAATGGAAAAACCAACTCAGGGAAGCCACTATGGCTCTATGGTTTAGGAATGGTTTCCTACATGAAGTCCTGGGTTCAATCCCCAGCCCCTAGTACTTAAAAAAAAAGAAAAAAAGGTGTTTGATGGTGTCTGAGTCAAAAGTAAGTATCTTCATTATCCAGATCCCAGATAAGAATCCACTGTCAACATATAAATTTGAGTTACTTTGGAATTTTTGCTAACTGGAAGATAAAAATATCTAGTTTGGAAATTTATTGTTAAATATTAGTTAATATTGTCATCTAACCCAGAGGATGGAGTGTGGCAGTGCAGGAATAGATGCTGGATAACCAAATAGGAAGCAGTATTCCTAGGAGAGGAAAGAAGTGATGGTTCAGATTACAGCCGTGATAATGAACTTTCTTCTGTGACTTCCCATTACAGCCAAATTAAATCTTTGCTGAGACTTTCAGATATTTCATGGCCTGTTCTCTGTTGCCTCCTCCAACCTCACCTACAATCATCGTGCATCCATAATAACCTTTTCTCTGATCTTCAATTCACTAAGTTCATAACTCTATCAATGTCTTTTTCATTATTCTCGTCTCCACTTGTCTCTTGAGATTGACCTTCACAATCCTAGCTAAATCACACCCCCACCCTAGTTACTCTCTATCAGGCCACTCTATTTTATCTTCATTATACCATGTGCTTATTTTATTTACTTATTTCTTATCTCCAAGCTTTCTAGCTTTTTGAGGGCAGAAACTCTGTTGGTCTAATTTTGCTCTGTTCAGTTGAAATATAATATGAGCCACAAATGTGACTTTGGATCAGGAGTTCTTAACCAGGGGTCCAGAGAACCCCAAGGGGTCCATGGAAAGATTTCAGGGGGTCCGTGAGCTTGAATTGAAAAAAAAAATTAACTTACTGTCTTTATTTTCTCTGACCTATGGCTGGAATCTAGCATTCACTTATGAATGTATGTAATAAATTACAGTAGTATTCATTTCATATCACATTACAGTTGTTACATATCTCGAAAAATTGCTTATGCTTATCGATACTTTGAAATTATGGTAGTTGTTAGACTTGAAGCTAGTGGAGTGTCGTAAAACTATCTGTTGCTGCATTCTAAGAAGGGGTTGTGGTTTTCACCTGACTGGTAAAGAGGTCCATGGAACAAAAAAGGTTAAGAAACCCTGCTTTAGATATTCTAATAACCACATTAAAAAATTAAAACAAAAACTTGTGAAATTAATTTTAATGGTATTTTATTTCCTCCACTATACCCAAAATATAATACCCAATATAAATAATATACCAAAATAAATACCCAATATAAAAATTGAGTTATTATATATCTGTCTTTTTTTTTTTCCCAAATCACGTGTGTATGTTATACTTGTAGTGCACACCAATTCAGACTAGCCACATTTCAAGTGTTCAGTGGCCACATGTGACAAATGTTTGCTATGGTGTTATGTGCAGGTCTAGTTCCCTGGTGTGTCACAACTGTCACTAGTACCTAGAAGTGTTCTGTCATTTTATGAGACCAAAACATTTTCAATAACCCCATCACTGATGAGCAGAATTACACTGCTTTGAGACATTTCACTGTGTTGGAGCCGGAAAAGTGGCAAAGAAAGCCAGAATGTTGCACTGGAAACGACACTCTTGCATAGCTTCCAGTCCATGACTTGGACAGCTCAACTTATTTGTTTGTCCCATCCATAGAATAAAAAGATTAGACTAGATCACCTTCATAGTGCTTTCCAGGTTTAATGTTTTATATTTCCCTTCTCCCCACCTTAATTTTCTTCCCATATTGCAATCTTGCCTTTTTTTTAAGAAGTATCATTCAGGCAAAAGTAGGATGAAGGGTCAGATGCCTCTGAATCTCATAACAGTTTCTTACTTAACTATTTCTATTACTTATACAAAGATAGTAACCTTTCCAAAAGAGGCATGACGGTGTTTCAATTGTTTATTACATTACTAACTTATTGTCTGCTCTCTGTGTCCATTTGCTGTGTGTTCTTCTGCGTCCACTTGCATTACCTGGTGGCACTGGGAAACTACGTCTCTTTTTTGTTGCGTCATCTTGCTGTGTCAGCTCTCTGTGTGAGTGGCACCACTGCTGCATGGGTTGTGCTTTTTTCATGTGGGGCGCACTCCTTGCGCATGGGGCACCCCTATGCGGGGCTGCCTCTGTGTGGCACAGGACTCCTTGTGTGTGGCAGCACTGCGCATGGGCCAGCTTACCACATGGGTCAGGAGACCCTGGGGATCGAACCCTGGACTCTCCATATGGTAGACGGGCACTCTATCAGTTGAGCCACATCTGCTTCCCAAATAAATCTTTTTTGTTGCAATATTTTCTCTTTGATTTATTTGCTGTTTTCTCAGTTTTGTTACTTTGTTAGACAATCTTATTTTTTATTAATCTCAGTTTATTTTAAGACCTGATTAAAATGTTAGCCTTCATTTACATTGACATAAACTATAGTTCATTGTTATGCATGTTTTGTATTCAGTATATAACTGTATGTGAACTTTTGCTTCTATCATTTACTGAGTTTTATTCCCTTGGGAAAATGTCAACCCATTTCCCTAAGAAGGACTTGAAAAATGATTCAAATTCGTGTTCCAAAAGGCAGTTAGAATTTTTTTTATATCACTCTACTATGTAATACCTTTTTCAGTTATTTTAAATTCTGATATGCCTAGTTGTCTTTCCTTTTATAAATGGCTATAAATGCTATTACCACCTTGTTCGAAAATGTGTTATTTCACAGACTGTGTCTCTATGTGAGAAAAAGTGCTTCACCAGTTCATCAAGTTAAGAAACAGTGTTATTTTAAGCAATGATAATACCGAACAGCATTGTGCATTGAAGCCTGGCTCCTGCTCAGCTATTTCCCCCTTTTTTTTGGAGCCACATGAATACTTACAAACCCACACCTAGAAAACAGTCTGTGGTAGTTTTTACTTGGACAGTCTTGCTCCAAGGAATATTTGGACATTAGCATAAAGGTTGCACATGTTATACAAAGTGTAATTAAAGAAGCTTTGATCCCCAAATGTCAACTAGCTTGCTAAGTGTCATAACAAAGTGTCAAGCATCTGGTATACAGTTAATTTGTAGTCATTAACTCCATATTGTTGATGTGACAGTTTGTTAGCAAAGCAAGCTTGACAGTTGCATTTTGTTCTTGATTGACAGCGACAGACCTCCCCACCCGTTTAGTTTACATTCCTGGTGAGGTTTCCTCAGGTTGCATTTTTACTGCTTAATTTCCCCCAACTTATTAGTTGAAATGATGGTAAACTTTTAAAAACACATGCTATATTAGTACAGAATTTCAAATTTCTCCTTCAAAATGTTTTAAATTTGTAATAATGCTGGAAATAAAGTAATGCTTGATTATCTTTTGTCAGAATCTAAAGGTTTGTTCAAATAATGTGACATTCCATGTGTTATACTGATGCCTAATTGTCACAAATAATATATTTATAATACAACAATTGCTATAGCAATTAATCTAGTCAGCACTAATTTCTTGTACAGTTCCATTAATATTTCTTCTTCTTAAAGGGCTCAGAAAGAAGATAACTGGATACTTCATCATATTCTTAATTGCAGTGATTTAATACAAAGAGTCTATTACTATCTAATTTCAGTCCTTCAATGTTTTAAAATTTTTGTTGTATTGAATTATATGCAACTTATTTGATGCCAGGTTTTTACCACTGTTATTAATAGAATCCCATTTGAAACTATGGTTTTTAAGAAAGAAAATTCATTCCTAACTCTCATATATCCTCACATTATACCAAGTCTGCATTCATAGATGAAGGGTATTGTTTAAGTGAATCATGTGAAGCAAGAATTAATTTTTTCTTTATAATATGGTATAATCTGTGTGCATTGATACAAAAAACTAATACTTGGGTTTGGTTGGGTTGTCTGTGATGCTAAACTAAGCAAAATGCTTAACTTGTACAACGTTGTGGAAAAGCCCAGAAAGTTTCAGTCACTAAAGGCCTTTTTTTAACTCCCTGTTTGAAGAAACCAGAGTTTCTACACAGACACAATGAAACTAGTGAATGGAACATTTTTAGAATTATATTCAGTTCATCTTGTTTATCTTCTTTTTTCAGATAATGCTATGGTCCATACATTCATTGAAAGGGTTATGACCCATTTATTTTACCATTTGCATTAATTTTATCCATTGTCTTCAAATAATTACAAAAATACAACATCACAGTGGAGAGCATCCTTGACTAAGGACTAGAAGTCAGAACTCAAGCTTTCATCCTGCCCCTAACTTTTTCTATCTCACATTGGATGGATATTTTCACCTCTTTAGGCTTCAAGTCTCTTGATCTCTTCAAATGTCACTAGGCTATATAATCTCTCCTTTAAGCTCCTTTTAACTCCAAAAATAAAAAATTTGCATGCTGTTTTATGTTATAGTTGGGAGACAGCTACCGTTTAATTATTGAATATGATGTATCTTATAGAAACTGCTCTTGAATGTTGTATTATTTAGCTTTCCCGAATATTCTGACAATCTTCGTCTACCCTTAAAAGACTTGAGTGAGAACCAGTCAAATGAGATCAAGTTGTAGGATTGCTCTTTAGCCCTGTTCTTCCATTGTATGGTTGTTCTCCTTTCCCAGACATAGTGTCTTTGTGCTAAAGGAGATATGAACTCTTCCCCCATGTTGAAGGAGGAAACCTTTTTAATGGAAAAATGAGAAAGTTTCTATGGATGTGAGTGAGTACAGGGGTCTGGACATCAAAGGAATTATGGACCTCATAAGCTCTTGGGTAAGACATACCTGGTTCCATCATTATCTTGGCCTGACTATGACATCTTGGGCAAATGACTTAGCCCAGAGGTTCTTCTGTTTCTTTATTCTAACTGAAGAATAAAATCTTTTGCCTTAATTTGCCAGTCTGCTATGACAGACGCCACACCATGGGTTGACTTAAACAAACAGAATTTATTGGCTCACATTTCAGAGCCTAAAAGGTTTGCCTCCTCTTGGGTTTGATTCTGGTGCTGCCTGCCCCAGTCCTTGGGGTTCCTTTGCTTGCTTCATGTCACATGGTGATGTCCTCTCCTTTTTCTTCTGGATTCCCACTGACTTCCAGCTTCTGGCTCTCCCCTATGGCTTTTCTGATTATTATGTCTGCATTTCTTTTGCTTATAATGGATTCCAGTAATCTAGATTCAGGCCTGCCCTCACTCAGTTGTGCCACCCCTTGGCTAAAATAGCATCTTCAAGAGATCCTATTTATTTACAATGGATCCTTATTGACAAGAATGCAGATTCAGATTAAGAACATATCTAAATAAGGGTACATAATTCAGTCTACCACATCTATCTTGTACGATTTCCCGGTATTAAATAACATGAGTATTCAATAAAATGCCTGATCCTTGGTAGGAGCTCTATAAATGGTAGGTATGATTACTAACTTTGTAAACTTAAGTTACTTCAAATGCAGTTCAGTCTCTCCTCTGTAAAAAAAAATAATAAAATGCATCACTGAGACTGGCATGTGGGTGATGACCTAGTGTAGTGTCTTGAACATAGGAGACACTCAATATTTTGGAATACGTAAAGTCCATTTTATTTGCTTGAAAATTCTGAATATGTTTAAGAAATGAGGCATATCGGACATCAATTTAGTGGAAGACAGTTTGAAAACCTGAAGAAGGTGACTTGGGTAGCAATGGTATCAGAGTCACTATGAGTTTTCACATCTTCCAATGAAGTGCAATTGGGACAGATCCAGTACTGTGAGCTGCCCAGTTCTGCTGTTACTCAGCACTTAGATTTATGTGGAAAGCTGGATTAAACATCAAAGTGTGATTAGTTGCAAAGAAGGAGAAATTGTTTGCTTCCTTTCTATACTAACTCACCAGTTCTGTCCTAGTGGCAACTTAGGTGAAATGGATCCCTGAACTATAATTTTGGTCATGATAGTAGGGATAAGCATTTTCCACGTGCCTCTTCCCTATCCCTCCCTTTTTTTTGTGGCACATTACTTTAGCCTCTTCTAGTTAAGAGAAATCTCAATTACGTGATAGCATATACTTGACTGGTTAACATATAATAGTATGTAAAAATGAGCATTTATAGGACATGCATATTAAATATCCCATTCAATTGGAAGTGGACTTCAAAGAACTGTTATCTAGACCATTTTAATTTATGTTTATGATGATGTCATTTTTATGCTTACCAACATTGACCTGTCAGCTACTGCTGATCTCAGTACAAAATTCTGGAATGAAGGTAATGTCTTTAATGTGAACACATCAAGATAAGAATAAACTACTTTGACTCTTGTAACAATAGAAGTTTATTAAATACGGATAAAACAACAATAAATTCTATAGCTCTCGGGTTTTAAAAGAGAATTGCTAAAACAACAAATAGTAATGAAAACGTCAACATTTCAGAATGTCCTATCCTGATATATTCAGTGAGAAAGACAAGTGAAGACCAAAGGTTCATGGACAGTTCAGTTTACTTCCTTAAGACTGGAAAGAGTAAATATTGGTTTTATTAGAATGAATGTAAAATTAGAGCTTTATGCCTAATAGTTAAGTATATTTTTCTATAGTTTAATGTAATGGAAAATCTATCCATAAAGCATATATCCTGAGTGAAAATAAAATATGTGAAAGGCCACTATGATCCTTGAAGTAAGTACTGGAAACAATATTAAACATTTGTAGTCCAGTTTAATTTGTAAATTAGTTTTTGAAAGATTTCAACTACATGTGAGGAAAAATGGTGTACATTTTGGAGAATGGGGAGATATTGGGAAAAGTTGTTCAATTCATTCTGCTTCATCTTATGAATGTTTGAGGTCTATTTGTAATATAAAAAAATTTAAGCATTTTATATTGCAACTTCTAATACTTAAAAATATTGTAAGTATTAATTTATTTCATCTTCATATAAAGATATTATAAACTCCATCTCACAGAAGTAGGAACTGAGATTCAAGGAGTCCTACTGTATGATTGCCTTCATGTTATTTGCTCTCTACAGTAAGATGGCAAATAAAATAGCAAAGGAATAAAGGAAATACTGGCCTGATAAGCATGAAACTAAAGTACACTCAGTGATTTTTCCAAGAGTTACTTTTGCTTTTTGGTGTTATGTTGGATACTCTCAAAGCTGTCAGAATTCCAATAATTGAATAAATTAAATGGTAGGTAGTAGTAAACTAGTGGTTTGTGGAGGTACTGCAGCTCTGAGGGAGCATTATTTCCTGTTAGTCCATAATTTGTGATGGGAAAATCAAATGGGCCATATCTAGTATTTGAAAGTTGTATTAATTTCAAGAGTCCTTTTATTTCATGGAAACTTGCTTTTTATGTCAAACCTGCAGTACATGAGATTTTTGCATTCCAGGCTTCTTTGCTATAGTATCAGTTATGCATTTTGTAATTGCTAACAAATGTTTTTAAATTATTGTAATGTCTTGCCTTGTGATAATTCTGGTTACATCTTATTGAAGAGCTCTGGTACCAGTTTTGAAAAAAACATTTTATATTTATATATGTAATTCAAGAATATCAAGGAAATCTATGATCTAAAGATTAATATATTAATTATACTGGGAAAAGTAGTAAATTGGCAAGAAACTTCTCTGCTTGCAAATATAATCAGATAGCTTAGATAGGATAGAATTGGCGAGTTGGTATGGAAGAGGGTTGAACTATTTTTCCTGTTTTCTTCAAATCATTATTTATAAAATATTCACAGGATATTATTGAAGAAAATGTTCTAGTTCAGTAGGAAACTTCTTTGTATTTATTTTCCTGTTGAGTCGGGACATCAGTAATCTATATTAATGAGTACAAGAGACATTGCAGATTATAGTATTTTGGGAATTAGCAAGTAAGCAAAACACACAAATTAAAGAATCAAGGGCATCATAAAATATACTGCATCATAAAACCTGCTTGTTCATTTATTTTGACAAGTGTAGTTTAATTTAAATTATTTATGATACTTTGTACTCCACAAGTAACTGCAGTATAGTACATTTTGTTAAAAATAATGAAGTCAGAGCTATATGAGCTTTTAGATATCGTTGTGCTAAAATATTAGTTTAGAACCATCAATTTATTTTTCTCTTCTGTTTCTACAGGCAAATTCATAGTATTTTCTCTTCCTATTCAGTATAAGAAAGTCATCTGAGTCTACTGTATATCTTATTAATGCCTCTATAATTTATGCCTAATTAATGAATTCTCTGTGAATAAAGCATCTTCATAAAGCCATATATGTTATAGAATTCCTGACAAATCCAATGATTTGATACAGACTCACTAGTCCACTAAATTGCATTATTCCTGTTAAAGTTTACACATATGTAGTTGCTTATATAAAAATATCCCCTTGAATGGTTATTGTAAAGTGTAGTGTGATAGAAAGGACACTGGTTTGGTATTTAGTAAACCTGAGTTCAAATTCGGACCTTGTGAATGTCATTTAACCTTTCTCTCATCTTTAAATGGAATAACTATTTTCCCTTGATAATGTTTCTGTGAATGTTAAATAACATAAGCAAACTGTCTAATACAGCCGTTGATATTTAATAGGCTATCAATAAGTGGTGGTTGCTGTTATTTTAGCTATTGTTGATCTCTCCAAATTTGTGAAATTGGCAAAGCTGGTTTTGAAATCACCTTCCTATTTTTACACTTCCGTGTTTTTTTCCTTCAAGTATTATGATTATTTTTTCTCCCTACACACTTTGTGCTCCCAGCATACCCACCCACACCCCCACACCCCCACACTATCCTCACCATGCCACAGTCAGCCTATTTTCCTCTGAAGACTCTGAACTCAAGGGGCCGAGTGCTTAAAAGGTAGTGGAGATAAATACATGTCTTTTTTGTTTTAGTGTCTGCTAAAGCTGGGACCTGCCTGTTTATATTTAATTATAATATCACACTATATTTTCTCTTCTTTCCATTACAGCTCTATATTTATACGTACTAATAGTTTTGGTAATGAAGAATTAAATCATTTGAGGACACAAATTTTTTTATAAAATTATTTTTAAATAAGACTATATACCACATGGAAGCAACACATCCTTCTTTGGAAGTAATAAGATATTGATATAACTATTTGTTTATCAGTAAGGACATTCATTATCTTCTTACATTTTTTTCTTTGTATATTGGGTAGGCTTTTTCTTAAGTTTTATTTATTAATTATTGGCACCATTTTTCACTTAATTTCAAGAGTGCACATACTAAACAATATTAAAAGTTTCTAAATACCTTCTTTAAGATGAAGGAAATATTTTTATTTTCATATAAGTGTTTTCTGTTTGTGTTTTATGAATGCCTTATCAAATAAAGGATTTTTAAAGTTAATTTTATTGAAACATATTCATAAAGCATACAATCCATCCAAAGTGTACAATCAATGGTATTTGGTATAATCAGAGCTGTGCATTCATCACTTCCAGCATTATTAGAGTGTTTTCATTACACCAATATTAATAATAATAAAAAACAAAAAACAAAATCTCTACCCCTTAGTAGTCACTTCTTATTCTCTCTATCCTTTCCCTGTCATACTTAACTGCTATTCTAGTTCCTACTTTCTAACTCATTTGTATTTACATTTTGTGTAGATGGAGTCAAATAATATGTAGTACTTTTTGTCTAGTTTCATTCACTTAGCATATTTCCTTTTTTATTACTATTAATGGAAGATTACCAATATGTTACCATATACTACTGCCCATAGTTAGCTTTAGTTGTATTCTTGCCCAAATATTGATATTAGCATCTTGTAGCATTAATGTACATTTGTTCTGTTTCAAAGAAAAACAGTGTTATATATGCAATATTAACAATATTCATTTTTCACATGAGGGTTTACTATGCTGTGTAGGCGTATGTTTCATTGTTTAGCTTTCCTTCTAATGATATACAGGATTTTAGACCTTCCCTCTCAACCACTATCATATACATATTTAAATAAAGGATTTTTTTGGTAGTCACAAACTTATTCCTAAGAATATAAGTGACAAAATCTTATAGTAGTATAACGATCATTCTTTCGAAAACATTGAAAGCATGTAAATGGTCTATGCTGTAGAATATCCTTAATAATTATAACTACTGTATGTTAAGAAACCTAATTTGTATGCATCAGCTTTCATTCTTGTATTTGTGCTGGCTGTAAGTAGCAGCACAGCTTTTAATTGTGAGGTTTTAAGTTCTGCAATTAAAATTTACCCTTTTTACTAAGAAGGTTGAGTGATAGTTTTTGATTTACTTTAGACAGTTTAGACAAATTATATTTAAAAGAGCATAAAGATGCACAGAACATTTCCTGATACACAGAAGGTCAAAATGCCTTAGTAGCATTTTTTGAAAGTTTCCCTTTGAATATCTAATGATTCTTCCTATCATATTAACTAGACCTTGCTAAAACCATACAAGTCAGGGTGTCACACTACTCTAAAACATCAACTCCTTTGAAATCAGTGACCAAATGACCTTGAACAGAATAAAGAACATGATATTTTATATCTTATAATATTATATTAAAATCACCTTTATGAAAGAGGCAGAAACAAATTACATTAGTGCCCCTAAAGATGCTAAGGTTTCTTTTTGTTTATAAAAATAATGACACCTCTTTGCAAACTACTAGAAAATTGGTTTAGAGCTTTGACTATAACAAAAGTGTAGTAGAAATTCTGCAGACAGGTGTTTAATTTGATCAAGGTAGTTCATAAAATGGATAATTCTGGTCAGTAATGAAAGTTGAAGTCATAGAAACAGGTTTGTGGAATAATAAAAAAAATCTCTTAGAGACTTTTTAAAAGAGGCAAGTTAAAGAGGGATTACAAATATGAAATTAAATTTAAATTAATTCCTGAAAAATCTGGACATATCTATGTAAGGCAGTGAGAAAAGCATTTCAAAGACATAGGATTATAAGGGAAATGAATTTGAGGTCAACGTGGCACACTGTGGGATGGTTGGTTCAGTGGTCCAGGATGGAGTGGTATCAGAGGTAGAGCTGTGTCAGATCATGAAGGGTGTGGTGCATCAGGATATCAAGGAGGGGAAATGTGCATTTGAGTTGTGTTTTAGACTATAGAAATTAGTCCAGTAACATTATTTGATGGGATGGTATTAATGCCACAAAAAGCACTCAGGGGACAAGTACGATCGTCAAGTTGAGAAATTATGAAAACCCAAAGGTTTAATTTACCCAGGCAGGGTCAGTGGGGACAGAACCAAGAAATATTTAGAATTTTGAAATGAGAACTATTGCTAATTATTTGAACAAGAGTAGACATTGAGATGTGGACTAATTTCTTAAAAATAAAAATATTTATTCAATCTGTTAATTTGTAGGAAATTAATCACCAAATGTTGATGTTACATCCATGTGATATAGTAATCAAAGATCCACTATTAGATTCACATTTCCAGAAATATTTATCAGCAAAAGGAGTAATAGCTTATAGTAAAACATTTATATATTATATTTTGGCTAATTTAAGGCAGATAACAATTTTACTTTCTTCATCTTAAAGCTACACATTTCCCTTTTCTCCCTGAGTTTGTAAAGATTTATGAAGTTGCCCGATTGTTAATGGCAAATAACAGATGCTATTTTTACATATTCAGGGATTTTTTTCTTTTTTGCAATCTGTGATAAATACTGGCGAACACTATAAAATGACAGGGGTGCTGAAAGTGCGAATGAACTGGCAAACACGAGGTTCCACTATTTATTTTAATCTCACTGAAGCTACAGTGCTGAACTATAAATACATTAGATATTATTTTATTGGCATGTTTTCATGTTGCTGTTTTTGGATCTAAACCTACCACTTTTATAGACAGTTGTTAATTTAGCATAAATATTACTTGTGCTAATGTGATAATAGTGATTTAACTTGTTCATTATGTTCTGCAAAAGCAGGGACTGCCTTATGCCAAATTTCAAAGTGCCAGAAGTTCTTCCTAGTGTCCTCCCTCTCATTCCTAGAGCCCATCTCTGCCCCAGGATTTGCACGTGATTGCCCTCCTCTTCCCTTGAGTGTTTGATGCCCATGATGTCCTTCTCTCTCTCTATTTCTTACATGTAAACTTGTCTCTTCTTTATGATTTTTAGATTCATAACAAATTAATGGAAGAAGTTTAACTAGTTGTGGTATGTTAATTAAGTGGTCCTGACATTTTCAAAGGACAACCTGGTTTTTTTTTTTGTATTTCACTCAAATAAACCACTCTTGCCTTGGAAATTTCAGACCGGCTGGAGGAGGATGGTGGTACCATGATAGGTGAGTGAAGGAAGTATTTGGGAGTAAGTTGACCAAGGATAGATTAATAATATTGTGAGGTAATGGAGAGCTTTGGGAATTCCAATCAAGAAATTTTTTATAATATGTAACAACTCTTAGATTTAAATAATTTGGTTTTGATTAAAATTATATTAACAAATGTTAATAATTAATAGGTAGCTAGTGTCTAAGTTTTTGTATTCAATGTAATTGCCAGTGGCTGACTGCCTATAAGGCAAAAACATTAAAAAATAGAATAAAAACTTCCTAGCTAAAAATAATGAAAGAAAATTAAATTGTCAGACTATATTCTCTCACACTAATTTTGCTCTATTTTTCCTGTGTTAACCATCATTGCCATATATCAAAAGGAACCTTTATAATTCAGGCCCGTGGTTCCAGAATATCACATAAAAACTACTTAAGTCTCAGCAAAATACTCTTGACCTTTATATCTAAACACCTGGTCAATTTTAAATAATCTAGTATGACATTTCTTGGAATAGCCTCAAAATCTAAGAAATGAAAGATCTAAAAATATATCTCTTTTCAAAGTTATCATTTGATGAAAAATCCCACACTACAAAAGAATATAAAAATTACACAGAATTCAAATGCATTTTATTATGAGATTTCTCTTCCAAATGAATGAAAGTACTATGTGCTTTACATCACTGTAAAAAGATACAAAAACTTCCCACTAAAAATTACTAAAATATTCATCTGATTAAAAATCGAGCCTCTTCAGAAGACTCAAATGGTAAACCAGGGTGTTCGGTACATTTCAGTCTTATATTTCTGACATTTACAAGGATGACAGACAAAGCAGAAATAAAATGTTATGTGTTTTCCTCAAAAAACAAACCACAGCTGGTAGGTTTAATTTTCTCCCTACCAGCCGTGACTGCGCCTTTTAAAATATTGAAAGTGTGAATTAATGCTTCAGCAAAACAGTTGCCATATAAATTTCCTTAACCACTATTAATTATATATGAAGTATCAGAAAATTGTCCTGGCGTAGGTGGGGTGATTTTTAATATTATGGAGATTACAAGTGGTGAATGCTCTGAGCCTACCAAAATTTTGCAGAGAAGATAGTTGAGTATATAAATCAGCATGTCCTCCAGAAAAGCAGTCTTCAAGACTCCTTCCTTCCTTCCTAGAGTTGTGTTTCATGGTAGTTAGATGATATTTAAAAATAAATTTAAATCAAGTCATTATTGAATCTCCACAAGAGAACTGTCAGGCTGAAATTTCTTTGATAATTAAAATGTTCTATATCTGCACTCTCTAACTGAGCAATCATCAGCCACATGTGGCCAGTGAGTGTTTTCAATGTGGCAAATGCAACTGAGGAAATGCATTTTAATATTTATTTAATTTTAATTAATTTAAATTAAATAGATGCACATGTCTAGTGACTCCCATATTGGACAATGCAGCTCTATAACATGGAGGGACTACTGAGCGCCGAGGAAGGTAAAACGAACAAAGAAAAACCTCCCACGTGGTAAGGAAGATAAATATAGATATGTATGCAAATGATTAAGTATACTACAAATCAGAATGCTTAAAATATTATAAATATGTGAAAATACAAAAGATACTGGAACAAAAACTGAGAAGAGACAAATTCCTGTTTGAGATGGAGGTTTATGGAAGTGGAAACATAGGTAAGTTTTGGAATGAATCTTGATAAGTGGAGTTAACTTGCAGTGGCATTCCAGATGGAGGGAACTTTGTGAACAAAGCGGGATGTTGGGAATAGAGGGCATATCATGTAGCTGGTGACTGGTAAGATTTGGCTGGGTGGTCCAGGAGGAAGAGCACTGGATATTGGCTGGAGTCAAAATATCGGGAGCCTAAAAGGGGTAGGATTAAGTTTTCATTTTGTAGACAAAAGGGAATCTCTGAAGAGGTGGGGGAGGCCAAATAGGAGGTTCTGAAATAGCCCTAGAGAGAAGGGTGCAGTCTCAATTAGAGTGGTGGCTATGGTTATAGATGGAAGGTGATGAGAATGGATTGCTTGGATGCATTCTCCCATAGCTGCTCATAGTAGCACATATAGAAAACTGGGATTGTGTAAATGAATCTACTCGTCTCTTGCACACTCTTCAGCCTTCTCAGCTTAGTACCTAATTATATTTTATGGGGACTTACTATCAAGTACCCAGTCCTAGGCATAGACAGGTTAAAGTTACAAAATGTCTAAGAATCTAGCAAGATCCCAATGGTTTAATGCTGGTTTTGAGGAGAGGGTACTGAATTGTGAACCATGCTATGTGGGGTACATGGGTAGTCAATGGAAGGGAGGAATAAAAAGGATATTCAAATTTACTACATCTTTGTGAGCTGATTTAAGCCAGAGTCCCATCTTTACAAATGGAGAAAAAAACTCTAAGGCCATTTCCAGGTAATGAATGTCCAGTGGTTTTGAAGATTTGCTTTTTGAAGGAGAAATTTAGGAACACTTTAAGAAGAAACGTTAAAAGAGTAGTAAGTTATATATGTAAGGAACCATTTGTTCTTATCTGTGGTAGTTATAGTTTTTAAATTTGAGAAAATTGCTTACGTAGAATATTGGGCAAATAAATGCATGAACTTTGTACCATACAAGTAGGTTTGGCATATAGCGTGCACGTCAATTTAAAATTTATAAATAAAATGAAGTGAAAAATTCAATTCTTTAGTAACTTTCCTAATTAACACAAACACTTTAGAAAATATACACGCATACTTGTACTTGTAAAATTTTATCAAACTGTTAGTCAGGGTGTGTGCTAACAGTCTGGTTGAGTAATGAAATTGCTCAACAGGATGTTAAAGCACTACCAGTAATCTTACAAATGTTCAGCATATCAGAAATTGTACAAATGTTCACCCCAAAGTTTCAGCTTGTTCAAAAATGTTTCCAGATATTGAACTGTTATTTTTCCCCCATATTTACTTTCAATGTTATGCCAAAGTTTAAGGAACGTTTGAAAATAGTATGTAAGAAATTAACCTTCAAGGTATTCATACACTTTGAAATTTTACCCCCAAGTTATTATCACAAACATTTTGCATATAATTAGAAAAGTTTGTATTTTAATTTACCCTGGATAAATGCTGGCGACAAAAGGACTTTGTTTTTTGCCAACTCTTTGCCTAAATTTTTAACTACACACTTAAATTGCAATTATTGCTACCTCTCTGACTGGTTTTTAAATTTTTGCCTCATGTATTCCTTGACTTATAATATAACCAAACTCTTAACATATCTGCAAAGATTGCCACAATTTTACATTTTAAGGTTAATTATCTAATACTCTGAAAACAATGATATTCTTTTTATTCCAAATTAATCTTTGTTTTCATTATTCACAAAGAAATGCAATATCTTTAATTATTAGAACATCTTAATTTTGATTTAAATATATTCCCTCGCTAAAATTTTATTTATTTATTAGTTTATATTAGTGTAAATAATAAAATCTTTTTCTTTATTTTCCCAGCGTGGGAGATTTGCATGTGTGTTACCTCTTCTGTTTGTCCTGTGGTTTTACTAGCTTTAATCTTAAAGCTGAAAAATTCTCTCTTTGTTTTTCCTTCAGTAATTTAATTCCACCAAAATAGATGAAATATCTCTGTTGTATTAGCATATAAATTAATAATGATTCAAACAAGTATTTAACATATAATAGAAAAACAGGCCTTAAATCTAGTTGGCTTGTGACTCAGATGCTGATCTAGCTATATTTCTCAAAGTTTTTTTTTCTCTCATGTTCATAGGATGAATTTAAATCTGTCCTGGAATATAGAAAAATAAAGGATGGTGAATATTTGCTAAAAAAGCAGACAATGTGAAGGATTAAAATGCTTTAATCAGACTGAAAAAAAAAAGGCTTTGGCCACTTGATTAGGGCTGATTTCCACCATCTGCTTATACTTACTGAGGATCTAGCCCTGACTGAACACTAATTTGTGCACTTCCTAGAAATTGAAATCTCTCAGCAAGCAAATTAACAAGAGCAGGGATTCAGCAATAATGGAGCTCCTCGGCTTTTGTTTCCCTCTGACAGATGGACAGGGTGCGCTCAAATTGAATTCAGCTTTAATTGCATTGTGCCATTTAAAATTTTATCTGCTCCACAGATTTTGTTTACAGGTTTCAGGATTCCAAACCTTTGGAAGTTGTTTTTTTTTTTTTTTTGGTGCTGAAGGAGATAAAGAACATTGTAATTCCATGTGCCTGGGAGGTGTTTATTACAACTCCTTGCCCTGAAGGGTAGCACATTAAGAAAAGGAATTATGTTTTTAAGTCTGGGGCAAATGGGAAACAATTCAAACTTTGCATATTTGTTCAAATATTAGAAGCTCATAAATGAAAATAACCAGAAATGTTCTATATTTCATATCTAAATGAGAAAGTAATTTGCCTTCTTTCAATTAAATCATTTCAAACCTTGCTTTTTATCAGTCTATCAACTGAAACTGTGCACTCCTGAATTCTAGAGATAAACTTTTTTGTAAATGAATCATGATATTGTAAAATTACTTTTAGTTTCTCCTTGATTGACAGTCCTCAGATAGAGCTGACTTATATGAACTGTTCTTTTGAGCAGAGGTATAAAATACTAAATCATTTAGGCATGTCTTAAACATTCTTGTGAATCTAACGCTGAAGATGCATTTGTTGCAAAATTGCTTGTCAATCTACAAGCATTTCCTCATAAATCTGTGGCTTAGGAGGTACTAAACTCTGACATTTCTGGTAGCAAACAGAGATCCTGAAAGCCTGAATATACCATCATAAGATTTGATTTGCACCCTATTTATGTGAAGATTGAAGACTTTCATCTCTTGAGCACCTTGCCTGGAATGACTAAATTTGCTTTACATAAGGCAGATAGTTCAGACTGAGAAAATGGGGAGGGAAGTATGCATGGGGAGGAAAGAGTGGGATTCTCTGAAGTTGAGAACACGGTGCTGTGTGCTTACCCACGTGTATAATGTGAACTGAAAAACTTATTAAAATCGTTAAAATTATTTTATCAACTTTAAAATAATAACTTTTTGTAAAACATTCAGTTTTATTCCATTTCCTTCCATTTATTAAGAAAGTAAAAGAGATAGTAGCAGTGTGCAGTGACTCCCTGGAAATGGCATGGTATACATTTGTTTATTATTCAGATATCTCATATGAAAATGACTTCTGTAATTATTAATAATATTTAAAATGATCAAAGAGTAGTATCTGAGAACTTCAAATTACCATCTAAGATCTATTAAAATACCATGTAGTGTTTTGGATTAAAAAAATATCATTAGCAAACAGGCTTACATTTTTCCAATTGAATCATTTTAATAACTTTCAGCTAAATGAGGATTACAAAACCTGGTTAAGTAATCAAGTGTAGGTGTTGTAGAGAACATTTTCGTTTTGTGAACTTAAGAAAAAATCCCTCTTGATAGTTCTATATCTGCTGTGGTTACTTTTTTTTCTAGAAAGTTGGGGAAAAGGTGTCTGTTGTAAATGAGCAAATTTTATTATCACTAAATATATAACTTAAAAATCTAGAACAGACTCCATTGTAAAAATTTTAACTTTCAATGTTTTTTAAAAAGGGCATCACTGAGCTCAATGGAGAAAGCTGATCATTATAAAATATAGGTGTTTCCTCTCATATTGCCCCCTTGTGTTTTTCAAATTGTGTTTATGTATTTTAGGCTTTATAGCACTTCAGTTATGTTGAATCAGATTTCTTAGCTTTCTCTACCTCTTTGTTTCCTTGCTGCCATTTAGGTTTTTCCTCAGATATTGTTCATAACAAGTATTGAATTTTTATGTAATTATAGTATTTGAGAGCTCAGTGGAACTTTAGAGATAATCTAGTTCAACGTTCTCATTTTACAGATGAGGAAACTGAGACCTAGAGATTAAAAACAGCTCTCTCAAGGTCACTCTGTGAGTTATTGGAAAAGCTAGACTTAAAATGCAGGTCTCATGAATTCCAAATCAGTGGAATTACAGAGAACTTCTGAAAACACCAGAGTTTGTGACTCTGACTCCCCATGCCTGGTAACTTTTAGCATAGTAGTCACTATATATAAAAATAAAAATATCCACAAATTGAAACAAAAAAGAATAGATTGTGCATGCATACAAAATACAGTACAGTTAAGACTTTATCCATCAGAAAATGAGAAATAATGATTTCTCATTGATAGTAATCATAATGCCCATTGCATTTATAACTTATACCTCCTTTTTTTTGTGGTTTTTATTTGACCCTTTCAACATACTGTACCTACAGTAGAAGCATCTATGGGCAGATCCATATGCTTTGGATTTGCAGTTTTCAAAACCACATGGCCAGATTTGGGCCACTTTTACTTAATTGAGAATTCCATCACATAGGTGCCAGTCAGGGTGCCGAATGGGCCTCGTGCTCTATTTTTGTCAACAGGGTGGTTGAGAGCCGATATGTGCTATCTGTCTCTGGTTTAGAGTCTGGTACAATAATGTCATTGCCCCATGTGGCAAATGGTGTAAGCTATTGTAAAACTGTTTGTCTATGTGATTAAGACATTGCTGCAGTGTGCAGCACCAGCCAATTATTTTTTTAATTTAATTATAGAAGAAAAAAGAGAATAGCATAATAGAAATTCTTGTCATAGGGAATATGTAAAATGTAAATTGAAGAGCCATGAAAATTTCATGCATTGGCAGCCTGATTTGTTTTTATTTTCAATTTGTTATAAAGACTGCATTTATTCAATGTTATAAAATAAGACATAGCAACATTTAGTAATTACTTAGTTCTACATCCAAATAATTATATACAGTGTGCTTTTGTGATCCCCCCCTTCTATATATGAATGTAAAATTAAACACTTCGGGGCCTGTAACAATTTCTACACTTAGACAGTGTAAATAAAGCTGAATCTTCAACTTTCAAAATAAACTGATAACCTTGGGCATTCAAGGCTTTTACAAAGGAAAGGGGGAAACTTTAACTTGCCTCAAAACAGGTTGTGTCTCTGTAATGCTTCTGGGACTAAAGAGATCAATTAAGTGTGTATAAACAAACAGTTGGAAAAAAGCTACTAAAACAACAGAGGAGAGAGCTCTCTATTGGGCTCCAGGGGCCTGGGGGAGCGAAGTTTCATTAACTGGATCTGAAGTCCTATGGCCTTCTATAAACAGGCATTAATTAAAGAATGTAAAAAATAAAGTTTCAGACCTTGCAATATGTTAATGATCATATGATTCAGGGCCCGGGAAGGAGAAGAGCAGCAGAGGTCATAAAATAAGCATGAAGCATTTAATATGAGTGCTTGGCAGGGATTTCTGCAAATTAGTTGGTTATTTGCTGGTCCAAAGCAAATTAAGGTGATTTTGCTTCACTTGCTAATTTTTTATGTGCATGCTTGGCAAAATGTTTTTCACAAATGGATGAAGGTTATTGTTAATGGCATAATGAGAAATATTAACATATTTAAATAAACCTGGAGATTCTGACATACAACATAAGCATGCAGTTTTTCATTTAACGCAGACATTGAAATAGTTAGGTCCTGAAGATGATTTTAGACGACATTATGGAAAATACTCAAGTCGTAATGTTCAGCAGTATGAATGCACCTTCATAACTTTCTCATATGTTTATGTAAGTGTTTTTGAAAAGAAAATTATGGACAATGGGCAAATATATATTAATAGTAACTCCCTTTAACAATCAATCAACTTTCTTAGTTCATCAGCTAAGGTGATGATGGAGAGGGGAAAAGGGAAAAGTATAACAGATGAAAGAATGACCTGAGAAGTAAGATCCTAAATTTAAAGAAGATTATGGTTTTCAGAGATGGGATATTTTTGAAACTATGCATTTAGGAATACAGCCTGCTTTCTTTACTTACTTTTCTCTACTTCATTTTTTATTTGAATTTTGACTGGGCTCAATTATTCTGTGTTTCTGCATACCTACTGAGTTCCCTCTAAATGGGTTCATTTTATCTGGGAATTCAAAGTGGAGTTTAAAAATTGGAGCAACTTCTCTGAAACACTCGTTGGAAATGACAGTGAAACCGTTCTGTCACTTTAATTACCATGAAGTTGCACAGAAGTACCAAATTTGACGACAAAGCCTTCTATAGAAGGAGGTGCTAGAGTAGGATGCTACTATTGACATTGTTCTGTTGCAGCAATTTTAGATGGACAAATTGCAGTTGAGAAAATTTCATGACTCGGTAAAATGAGCAATGATGACATCTGTGGATGTGGGTCTGTTCATATCTTTGCAGAGCCTTTAGGGAAATAAATATCTCGGAACATTCGGTGAAGTGAAGCTCACTCAATAAATCAACCTGACACAATAACACTTCTGGCACATGAGCCCTACTTCTCCTCAGCACCACCTACCCCTCTGTGTTCCTGTGCTACCAAATGGTGTCTCCCCATAGGCCTCTAAATCAAATCACAGCACACAAATACAGTGAGAATTTATTGGGAATTGGTTTTGTTCGGCAAAAACATTACTTATTAGATGAACTGAAATGATAATAAATTTTGACCCTTTAAGGACTGAGCCAGTTCAGGCCATGTGCTGGTTGGGCAGAAGGCATGTAGAATTATCTTAAGGGTGTCATCTTACCAAGAGGTGTTTTCAGGTTTTCTAATACTACATTTCTAATTTTCAGCATAATGTTTTCTCTTCACAGGAAATTTATCACCTCAAAATACCATATTTCCTTTTTAAAGCCTTCAGGATGAAATCAGGACATTTGTTAATGATATTCATAGTAAAAAGCTAGAGCTAATGTGTGTGTGCGTGTGTAATAAAGCAGCCTGTGAATCAAGATAAGTACAGGGTTCCTCAACAATGACAATATGCAGCAAAAAATTTCTACCATAATGAGTATAATGATTATATCGGACGTAAAAAAAGTAGGAAAAGAGATTATTAACATCACAATATTAAAACTATTAATGCATGTGAGAGGATTATATTAGTTTAGGTTTATTTGAGGTTTCTGTGTTTGGAAAAAAGTAACAAATAGAATGTTAATTTTCCTTATCAAGGGAAAATAATAGCTGGTTCTGTTTTCATTATAAAATCCTTTTACCAGAGATAATAGTTAACAAAGACTATCAATAGGAGAAACCAGTTTCCTATCTCTAAATATCCTTACATCTCCTTGGAAAAACAAAATATTTTTCTACATGGCAAAGGTTAATGGGGAATTTTATAATCAAATATGTTTACATGAACTGTCCAGCTTACAAATGATTACAATATATTGCTTGTCCTCTATACTAAGCGTGTGGTATGTCTTTATGTGATTTCTTCATGTGATTTTCTTCTTTACGTGATTTCCTAATTAATCGTAGTCCCTATAATTAGTTTGAAAGTATAATATTTCCTGCATGTTTACCTGATAAGTGAGTTACTTTTTAAATAAATACGTCTTGGGAGATATTGGAACTCTTACTAGAGGGAATGCTTATAAACTTAAATCATTAAACTGAAACATGTTATGGTGTTTCCAATGGGAATTACTAATACTGAAAATTTGGTAGTAGTTCAAAAGCTTTATCACCAACCAAACATGTAGAAGTGATAGTATAATATGCTCTGTTATTTAAAAAGAAAAAGAGCAGATAAGATTTTTCCAATAGCTCTAGATAGTTTTACCTGCTTATAGTTTTTCATCTGTAAGGAATAATTCCATTAGCTTTTTGATTCCAACTGAAAGAAAGTTTGAGTAATCATTTTTTAATTTTTTACTATATTCTGCTTCGAAAAGGACATTTAATATTATTCTGACTCCTTTTTCATGAAAAAAGTAACCATACCCAAAGAACAGAAGCAATTTTGAAGTCAGGTACAAAATTGGAAAGGTTGATGGTTGTAAAATCCAAGCTGAAAGAGATGAACTGAAACTGACTTGTCCAGTAATATAAAACATTCCAGAAACAGACTTGCTTACTCCTTAAAAGTACTTAAAAAACAAAATCCACAACCTCGCTTGGAATGTTCATGTTTCACAAAACCTTTCTTAAAAAGTATTTTCATATGATTTAACCTAATTTCTTCTTGTTCATTCTAATAATTATTAATAAGTGTCTATTGTGTAAGTTCCTTCTGCATACCAATTATATGGCTAGGCTATGTTTTTATTTGATACTTCTAAAAGTCTTGTAGGACAGATTTTATAAACCCTGTAGTGGACATGCAAAATTGAAGTCAGAGGTGTATAAATATTCTGATCAAGTTGATATAGTCATGCAAGGCTTGAAGTGTATAATTGGCTGATTTCAAAATCTGATTTTGTTTTGTTTTTTCTCCATAACTCATGCTGCCCTTGGAACTTTTTTTTTTTCTGCTTTAGTTACTTTATGTCAGAGATCACACTAAGTGTTCATAGAGATGAATGATGTGGTTACTTCATCCTAGCTAGGAAACTAGCTTTACAAATGATTTTGGTGTAAAAGGAGAATGCTATAGGATTATGGACAAAAGAGTTACCAGCCTTTGCCCTGGAGATATGTAAGGCCTTAGGAAGTAGTTGGAAGTGGAACTGAGCCACAATGTATGAGTAAAAGGTAAAGAAGAGCAAGGAGTCCAGGAAAAAAATATGATACAATCTGGGAATATCAAGAAGTTCTATGTAGTTGTATAACAGCATTAGGACATGAGGTTGTTAAGCTAAAATGGCAAATTCACTTCTATTTTTATAGCATTATTTAAGTACCTGAGGCCCATTATTGTCATTTCTTTAGCTTAAAACAGCTCATTCCTTTGTATTCTGATCATTTCTCATGGTAAGTGGAGAAGCCAAACTAGACATGGGCATCTAAATAAGAAATAGGCTTTACTGAATATAGGATATTATTGCATACTTTTTAAAAATATTGCTCAGTAATGTAAAAAATAGAAAATAATAATTAATTGGGAATTCAAGGGATGATTTGTTTGATTCAATAAAATTTCATTTTAACTGCTCATGCCTATAGTTTAAAAAATGCCATATTCTAAATAAATTATTTGTTAGCAAGTTTCACAATATGGTTAAGATTACAAGGGAAAGAGACCTTGTATTCTACAAACTGAACTTCCACTTCAAAGGGACTTAAGTTTTTGTTTTGTTTTTCAGTTAAAATGATGGAAAACTAACATTTTATAGTTAGACATCAATTTAAGAGTAAACAAAATTAGTAGAAGAAAGTCTTCCTATCTTTAAAGAATAGTTGTTCATTATTATTTTTAAAGGAAATTAGTAGATTTGTAAATAATTATATAACATCTTGACATAGGGATGCCATGCCAGTTTGCCATTTTTGGTCAATCCTGGTTCCTGCAAAGCCTACTTTTTAAAAAATGGAATTGTGTTTAACCATATACTTGGGAGAGCAGTACACAGAGAGTGAGGATGGAGGTAAAGAGGAATGAGGGCAACTGTGGTTGTTAAGAATCGTCCTATTGAGACTTTTTCTAACCCCTAGGGAGCATGGGCTCAGACTTGCTGGGTTCATGGCCCGCCACTGCCACTTTTTAGTTTTGAGACTTTGAGAAAGTTACTTAACTTTTGTAAGCCTTTGTTTCCTTATAAAAGAAAGATAATGATTGGACTTGTCCCACAGATTATGGCAAAGTATAAAAATAAGCAAATTAGGGTATATTAAAACAAAAATCTATCAGAATGCCTGGCCCCAAAATGGTCTCAATAAACAGCATGATAATCTGGGTTCCAATTCAGCTCTCCTATTCATTAGTTCTGTATACTTGCTGTGACCTTGTCAGGTTACTTTAACTTTCTTAGCTTCAGTTTTTTTTTTTAATTAAAAAAAAAAAAGACACCTCATAGTGTTAAAAGGTAAATGAAATAGTAGATATTCAGAATGGTTAATTTGTTTCTCTTTTGCCTTTTTGTCAAGGACAAAGGATGAGGAAGGTCAGATGAAAGGAAGGGTGAGATAGGAAGCCTGTCTAGAATGGAAGTTTATTCAGATTCCCTCTCCACTTTGAAGGCCTTTGAAGAATCTTCCATCCACTGCCTTCCCCCTCCCACTTTCTTTTTTTAGTATTAAAAATTTATTTAGGCTGGATTTGAATGACAGTAATTCAGTAATGTAAGTTCAGGTCTTCAAAAAATATGTGTTCTTATGCCATGCTTCCTCAAAAATTCAACTTAAAGATAACAGAATTCTAGATATTTAAGTAATAACTGTTAGCTTTGGTCTTTATTCTGTTTTCTGTTTCATCATACCATTAGTTTTTGAACAAGTTTGTTAGTGTTTTCTTATGATCATTACAAATTTCAGTTTAACATAAAACATAAAAAGGATTTTTCTTTAAAATATTTGATCTCTTTTTAACTGAAGGTAACTACCGTAATATTTCAAAAGATGTTCCAAGAGGGGCCCTTTCCAGTAACAGTCTCAGAAATACACCATCTTGAAGCTTTTAAATGTCCCAGTTTGTTCTATTTGCCTCTCCCTCTCATTCTGTTCTTTCCTTTTTCATGAAGAGTCAGGTAAAATTAATGCAACACCTCCCAGTTATAGTTACCTGATGTTGATATTTCTTCTCCATTGAATGTGGCATGTTAGCATTGAAAGCAAATCTCTCAAAAATGAAATAAGTGCTAGATGAAGTAAAATTATGGCTGGTCACCACTAAAAGTATCAACTTCTTTGTGTGTAGTGACATGCTCATTTATTTCCATTTAATGGAGGGTAATATTACACATGAGATGATTGTGGGTCGAAAATACATAAACACCTTGAACAAGCTGAACTGACATTTAACATCTCGATTTTTAATTTAACAAGGGAGTTTCTACCATATTTTGTTTAGTCTGTATTGTATATAAAATTATTTTCAGGATTCTCTACTATCAAAACTATTGTGTATAAAAGTATAAAAGTATACTAGTATAAAAGTATTGTGTTATAATTCAGAACACATTTTAGTCCTTCACTGTTGAGAAAAATAGAAAACAATTAAGCACTGTCTTCAAAATGATATAAAGACTGATAATTACCCCTACTTTTCCCACCCTACTGCTTAGATTCCAAGTATTTGTATATATATTTGCCAAACACTTTTTTAGAAGCTATGCTTCTTTTAAATTCACAATAATTTTTGTTGTGCCTCGAATTGCACTTAATTACTTCTTTCTACATCAAGTTTTGGAGTTGAGAACTGAATATAATATATCTCTTATTCAATATTAACTGTTCATAAAATTAATTGTAAATTGGATTGTTCTGGGTTGTTTATAAAATGTTAAAAAGTATTAAGATGGGTCCCAATACTATAATCTAGTAAAGAGAAAACATCTACAGATAAGAAACTAAGCAGCAAAATAATTGAATGGGAAACATACAAGAGGAGTTACAAAGATGGGCACTATCATGTGCAAGTGAGTGACACAATTAAAAGGTACTACTTTCTGGTGGAGAGGAGAGATCTCCATGGGTCAAAGGGGTTTTGGCAGAGGTAGCGCTTGAACTAGACCTTGACAATCTTCACCTGAACTTGATTATTAAATACGTGAAATGAACATACTGTATTAGAGGAATCTTTTTATATATACATTTAAACAAATTTTATTTGGGTAATACTGGTTTTGATGAAACTTTATTGACATCAAAATATTGTAAACCCCCTCCAAATTTTCATTCATTTGGAGGGTTACTGCTTTTAAGAATAGTTCCACATTGTTTTTGTATAAAAAACTACCATGAAAATAATGGCAAAACATTAGTGTTGGGAGATAATTCATTCATCTAGTGTAAATCATGGTAAGAAGTCCAAAATTGCTTGTATGGCATCCTTTTATGCATAAGTGGGTAGAGTCAGTCCTGAAGAATGATCTAGTTCAGACTAAAGGAGAATCACCATAATATGCTAGAGCTAATTTTGGCCCATTGTATATTGACACCATATATTGTATTGGAACATATCTGGGTTTCATTGTAATGTCAGGGTTTCATTAGCTGTTTTGTTATTGGTTATTTCTAGGCCAAATTATGGGTCTTTTGAAGACTCAATAATCTGAATTTTGTTTGGCAGATTATATGTTCATATGTTGTTGATGCATATCATTTAGCCTATACTTCAATTACCAGGGGCTCTAGGAATTGTTTCATAAATTTAGAGATAGTTGCTTTGATCCAGCCATAGAATAAAACAAGAACACCTAACTAAATAGCCTTTCATCTTTCCTTCAAAGCAAGAAATAATAAAAATAATCATTACAAAATAATGCTTTTCTTGTGTTTTAGGTTTTGACTTCCTTGATCACCTCAAAGTTACTAGCTATATTAGTTTGGCTTACAAAGCCAATGTTTGTAGACCTTTGTCCATGAACTAGAGACTGAAATGAATAAAATACATGTTTTTCAAGCTTTTGGTGGCTTTCATTATAATCCTTTTAGTTTCACAGTATTTAACTCTAAATTTTTGCTTTTAGTTTCATATACTACATCAAAAAAAACACACAAGTCTTTCTTAAATACAGCATCCTAATTGCCAAATACTTGTTAAACCCCTGCATACAATGCATTATGCCAAATGGCAGAGAGTCAAACTGTAAGTCCAGTCATCAGAAGAGTTACATTGACTCCTCTCTTTTCCTTTAAGCTTCAAAACTCTAATTCTTGGTCCAAAGAATGCATTTTAGAATTGGTCCCATTAGTTTCGGTGGAACTCGTAGAGGTGCATCAGTTAAAGCTTCAATGAATTAGGTAAATATATGCACTGAAATCACTAAAAAGTATATATAGGTTTGTCTAGTGCATTCATTTGTTTTTCTTTTGCACTGTAAGAAAAAAAAGTCTGTTTGAAATCCTATTTGCCCCTTATCTCTGTTTGTTCAGTTGTTTTTAATATCACATACTGAAAGAATTTCAATAGCAGTTTTACCATGAAGTCATTTGTTATCCTTCAGCAGGCTTTTGCCTACTGAATTGTAAAGCAGTTCTGACTATTTGCATCCTCCAGATGGAGCGGCATATAAACACTCCCAGATATTTCTAGTAAGTATGAAGAAATATCTTATTTGTCCTTTCTGTGAATAAATAAGAGAATGTCAAATTTTATAGACTAATAAATTTATATGCCGGCACTGACATTGAATCTCTCATGGCCTGCAATGTCACAGACCCTGAGAAACACAATATTTTTTTCGTTTCAAAATGTATACCAAGTCAAATAGAAGCTCAATAAAAAGCCAGAATTTGATTGCATTGTTTATGTCTGCCCAATATTCTATTTCAGTTGCAGTTTGCCATGAGGAAATGCAATTTACATGTTTCCCAGCCTTGTTGCACAACAATCATTCATATACATGCTTCTGTATGTCAGAAAGAACTTCACTAATGGGTTAAAATGCCCTTTAGCATTTAATCTTCAACAGCTGCTCTACCCCACAGATTTAATGTTAAGTTTGTAATACATACTGGAAACAGGTGATAGGAAAAGAATATCTAAATTTTTACATACAAAACTTTTGATGTGAGTATATATGTTAACTTAAATGCACATGTGTGATAGTCTCAGAAATAGTAGACTTTATGGAATAAATAGAATTGCATTAGTTCAAGCAAATCTTTATGCATTTTTCCCAACTTAAGTGTAACTTTTTTCTTATATTTAAATTGATATGCATAATGTAGTGGTGTCTAATCTTCATATTCAGTTAAATAATGAACCTCTGCCATATCAGCTCTGATTGACAGTTTAATACTGCTTTTGCACTTGCCAGTATTCATATTACACCTTCTAGCGTCTTACTAAATTAAATGCACTATGCTCAAAAAGTAAAATCATGTATTTTGCAAAATAAACAAGATTAAATCATTTTAGAGATAAACATGTACATAAAGCACTAAGAATTTAGCCTTGCTTATTTCATCCATGTGAGAAAAAGGAATCTTGTGAACTGAATATGGGCTGATTGTTTTCCACTTTGATTTTCTGAAGAAATAATTTTAATGCTTAGTATATAATATTACTTTTCTTTCATTGGTGCAGTTAAAACAGGCCTTAGTATCATATTTGTCAACATTGATTTGATTTCTGGAGAATAAATTTCCCTAAATGAGTGTTAGCTGAATGCAAGAAATTTGAGATATAAACATTTAAAATCAATTTAATATGCTTCAGCCTTAGTGTTCCTAAGAGTTTGGTAACCAAACTAGGTAATCAAGTGCTGTTTAAGCTATTAAAAGAGCATGTCTTTATCTTCATGAAAAAATATGAAATTCAACTTTAGTTCACTATTTCTGTTATGACATATTAGCCAAACACGTCTGTCTAAATATCCATGATTTCTTTATAAGTAGCTTTTCTAAATTAAAAAGAGCAATGTATTTTACCTTTTATGGGCACCTATATATGCTAATAGAATAAGTGCACTGGAAGCAACAGTTGAGTGTCTCTAGTTAAGCCTCCTTGCTTTGCAAATTTTTGATTAACAAATTGACTCTCAGACATGTTAAAATGCTAAAGCCTGGACCAGACCTCACTTCTATGGATTCTAAGTCTCAGGATCTTTTCTCCATACTGGCTCTTTGATTCTGGCATTAATATGTCAGTGAATTGTTTTTGGAAAGTGGCCTAACATTGAACCTTCCACCAAAAGTCCAACAACAGTTGCTATACACTAGTTTAACTGCCATTAAATTCTAGATGATACTGTATCACTGTATTTCAAAATATAGTTCAAAAAATTCTATTTGAAGCTACTTTCAGTTATTAATCTCCCAGACATTTATCTTCTATTTATTGACATGGGCCTCCCAGATTTCCTCTCTGTTTCTTCGACTGTAGTAAATTTGGCATTAAAGGATGATATTCAATCCTTGCTTCATATATGAAGTGATACTGAAGTCAATGAGTAGTTTTTGCAAAAATAAAAAATGAACTTTGTCCACAGAGTAGCCCTTTCAGACTGGAGACTAGACCACCAAGATCAAGTTTAGTGTCTGGTAAGGAGATAGTGCTAAATTTAACACTGCAAAAGAGTTTCTACCCATTGGCTTATTATGAGGCCTAGGGGGCTGCTTTTATGACTGATTACTGTCCTCAAGAGGAAGAGGGAAGTGAAGCGATGCTACATCTCTCCGATTCGAAGAGTGAGGTGCATATTCTGTGGCGATGATTTGAGAAGGCTCATAACTTTAATGATTCCTTTCATCAGTTGTCATGATTCTAGGCTTTGAAAAATCCTAAGACCTAGAAGAGAAGAGCAGGAATGTGTGTAACTATAGATGTAGAAAATAATATATATAATAAAGTCAAATTACCTTTTTTCATTTCAACCTGTAAGTCACTTGTGGTTTGTCACTCTAGTTTAAGTAACACAACTAGACTTCTTTTGCCAGCTGTACTTAAAGTTCTTGGTTTTTATGTTTTTTAAAAATGTCATCTATTCCTTCAATCACTTGTAAGTCCCCTCTAATCTCTTTTTAATGTAAGCACACTGGAGTTTTCCCTTTTGTTTGCTGCCCCTGCATTATTTACTTTGATCTGCTGTGAGAAAATCTGAAAGTGTGTTGTCCTAAATGCTAGCATCTCACCAACAAGATTTGAGGCCTTGTACTTCGCATTGAGGAGAAAGGCTCTTGTGTGAAGACGCCGGTTTTGTTTAGTTCTCTCTCCCTGGTGGGAGCCTTAATTGCATTTTCTCTCTCTCACAGTGGCTGGCTAAGGAGTGCCTGCCTTCCCTGCTGATGCTGGAGTTTTCAAGCTCTATTACTCTGTGACGGAGAAAATTCCTTGGTCCAGGAAGAAAAGGGTCAGATTTTTAAAAAAGTGTTTAAATAAGTATTGTCAATTTACCGTGCACAATAAACAAAAAGAAGAAACAATAGAAAAGCTTAATGTTTTTCCCTGAGATTCTTATAGAAGATTTATGTGACCCAGTTTGTAAAATATCAGATTCTACATATCATAAAGAGGCTCAATTCTCAGGGTAAAAAGGTTAAACTTAATAATAGCCAGTAAACAAAAAGCTATTGTTAATTTGTGTCCTTTCTTAGTTATTCGGACATGATTAAAACAGATATTCAAAGAGCAGTTTCTGGAGTTAATATTAAATGTTGACGTATCTGCCAATTTTGAATTAGTTATAAGGATTGACTTTTATTAACCTTTTTACTTTCCGTTGTGACTATCTGAACATGCAAACAATATGCTTGAATTATTAGATCTGAATTGAATATTTTAATTTTATTCTCATCTGACAAAACACACTTCGCCTTAACTGGCTTTGAGGTTGTAGCTTCCATGTCTGCTTCCACTTTCCATATGTTTCATTCTGATGGGATGCAAGACAATAAGAACATCTACTGGACATTTTCATTTTCAAAGTATCTTAAATATGGAAGCTATATTGATCTACATTCATAACCATGCTTGTTTGTTGTTTGAGGCATAAATGTTTTATGCAGATATACATAAATGTTCTTTTTTTAAACCTCTGCTTTGTTATTCCAGCAAAACTGGATTACTCAAGCATGTACTTTATTTGCAAGGCCTTATTTAATTCCCATCGCTATCTCCTATACTAGGCTCCTGCCACCGTAACTTTCCATTTTTTAAGCTGTATTCCTTCTCTTCTTTCTTCTCTTCTTTCCCAGTCTGTCTGTATTCCCACTTGCCCTGTTTTAAGCCCTTATCCATCAATTCTGCCCCTCATGGTTCTCCCTAAATGATCTGATCCTTGAACTTGTCTGCTAGTGAGTTGAAAGAGGAGATCAGGCTTGCCCAGGGATAGCAGTGGGATTTTGTGGTGGGTGGTTGGATAGATAGTGGGAAATGGTTGTTGGGAATAGAAGGAGATTGGTTTGTTGAGAGGAGAGCACAGTCAGAAAAGAGATGTTCGTAGGCTGAGTGTGTGGAAAGAAGAAAGATGCTGTACCAAAAAAGTGAAGCCACCTTTCCAGGGGTTGGGATGATGGATTTTAGCTCTGACCATACCCTCCCATTAGTAATCACTGGGCCTTTCAGGTTTGTGCAATGAGCTGAGCCCAGTCAACAGAGTCTTTTCAGCTATATTGAAAAGCAGTGATCCAACACATGAAGTGAAAACATCTCCTTGATACAAGAGTACACACGGCTTTGAGAACACATTAACATTATAAGACAGATATGATTGTCATTAAAAACAGCATCAGAAAGCCTTTGTCGTGTTTTATTATCTTCAAGCTGGTTAGCAGTGTTAAGAGAGCCTTCTAGAAACAGATTTACATATGTAATATACATTTGAACACTGGGCACATATTTTTGGTTAGTTTCAGGATGGTAATTTTTAAATATTTACAACAACCACATTTGGGTACTAAAACGACTTAATTTTTTAATTGAATGATTAGCTAGCAGATGGCATGAGAAAGATATACTTCTATAATGTTATTATCCTTAATTAGTGTAAAAATAAAATTGAAGCAAATAACAAAGATAAAAACGATACCTTCATAATATTGAGGACTGTATGTTTCTATATGTACATAATATAGAGATGCTCTTATGTTTTAGAATTATCAAGACTAGAAAATGAAGAAAGAATTGCATTTTTGGAGAGTTCAGAGGACTCTGTTAGCATGCTTTATTTCTCCTGAACCTTATATGTTTTATAAGTACGCCTTGGATTTTCTCCTTTTTCTATTTATCATCACTCTATTTACTTAACTTAGAAGGAGGAAATGTTGTCAGTTAGGATCTATACATTGCTGAAGTCTTACAAAAGATCTGAATAATTCAGCAAATGGCTATTATATTTATCAGTATATTTTATTATGATAGAAATTCTTTATGATGACGGCTAGAGAACAGAACCTGATTATTATTTTTAAATAGGTCAAGAAATGGATCAGAAAATCTGCAGGGGATTTATCTCTGTTTCTGGTACCTCATAATGACAAAACTTCCTTTGGCTAATGAGCATGTCTAGATGAATTCTAATATAGAGAAAAGGGTAGAAAGCAGGCAGTGGACTGCTTAGTGGACTACTAAAAGAATTTGTGTTAATTGTAGGGATTGAATTCCAAGATTGTAAATAGTTTGAGAGGAGTAAAAAGTCATAGAGAGGCTGCAGTTTGTTATCTAAATATATACTGTTTTCTTATTTGTGAATGCAAAACACATGATCATAGGGGAAATACACCATTTTGTGTAGTGATGAAGATCTACAATAATGAAACTCTCTACAAACTCTGGCCTTCTTTCCTACCTTCTTTTTCTTATATGAACACCTTATTTGTTCCATTTGTATTCTAGCACTACATTTAATCATTTTACCATCTTCTATGCATTCATGTAATAAAAGTCTTTACTAAGTACTGTCGCCTACAAATTGAAGTTCCAGTAATCAGGGAAACTTCCTAGACACAAGATATTCCAAATCAATGAAAGCGTAGTTTTTACATAAAATAAATTATTTATTCATCAGGTCCCTGAAATCCCCATTACAAATCCAAACATTTTGTTACAGTATATGTCAACTTCAAAAAAACATCCATATGAAGGTGGCAGGCCCTCAGTTATCTTTAATAAGTTTTTACTTCATGCTGCTATTTCTATTAATTTTGTTTTTATTCATTTACTTTTGGGAATCTGTACTCTGTCTTCCAGAGTAAGAGCTAACTTTATGTTAGTGAACAAATATAGTACATTAATCTTACCCTGTTTCCCTCTCAAAAGGGAAAAAATCATTGTAAATACAACTTAAATCATATTTTACGTCTTTTCTTCGCATTTTCTTCCATTTCTTCAAATGCCAGCTCCAGTGATACTTTCTCTAAAACTTTTCCACCTTATTCTGCAAGAGTTAAATATACCTTAGAAAGGTATTTAGAATTCAGTTACCTTTCTTTATCACGGTGCCTTATATTCTTTTGTATCCTTTCATTCTCTTGTGTCCTCTCTACTAATGACTGTGTTCCATCTCCATGTACTGGTCACCTGGCACAGTATTTGAGCCATCACAGATGCTCAGTGGAGATTTCTTGAATTATTCAATTATCCTATAATTACTGTTTAAATTATCTTACATCTTTGGGAAATCTCTATCTTTTGATGGGAAAACATAAGCAGAGAGCTTGAGCTTGTTAATATGTGCACCAAACAAATTTCATCTCTTTCTTTCCTTGAAACATGAAAGTTTAGGTTCAGAAAGAGAATGGAAATTGATGGAGATTAGCTGGTTTGCATTCTCTTTTGTTGGTTTATTGTTTCTTTTTATTTTTTCATGAAGGCACCACTAAGGATCAAATTAATTTATCCTTGTATTTGGATGTTAGACTCAAGAATCAGTTAAATTTATTCATCTTTCTGGATATTATCAGAACTCCCTTCTGTGTGCAAGAATGTGTGTGTGTGTGGCTGGTCTTCTGAAGCAAAACCTTTGTTGTTATCTATCACTGTCAATCCAGTCTCTTGTTTTATTCCTTTTCCTTGATTACCAGACTGCAATAGCATGATCTGATAATGCATAATTTTCACATAACCTAAATTTCATATATACACGAATAACTAAATAACTATCATAGATAAATATATCATTCTCTGATTTCCTTACATCATTTGGTGTGAGAGTGATGCTAAGAAATTCAATTCAATTAGCATACATTGGCTTGATGACTACCAGATTATGTGCTATGAAGGAAAGGGGATGTACATAGATGATGAAGACAGGTCCCTGCTTCAGTGATTTAAAATTTTTTTTTCTATTTTTCCCGCCTCCCTCCATTTTCTGCTCTCTGTGTCCATTCACTGTGTGTTCTTCTCTTTCTGCTTGTATTCTCAATAGGAGACTCCAGGAACCTATTGTGGGACCTTCCGGAGTGGGAGAGAGGTGATCATTCTCTTGCGCCACCTCAGCTCTCTGATCTGCTGCGTTTCTTATTCTTTCTCCTCTGTGTCTCTTTTTGTTGCATCGTCTTGCTGCACCAGTGCTCAGTGTGGACTAGCACTCCTGCGCCGGGTAGCACTCCACTCAGGCCAGCATTCCGTGCGGGCTAGCTCACCACACAGGCTAGCTTCCCTTCACCAGGAAGCCCTGGGCATCAAACCCTGGACCTCCTATATGGTAGATGGGACCCCAATTGCTTGAGCCACATCCACATCCCTGCTTCAGTGATTTTTATGGGAGATTCAAAATTATACTAATAATTTTAATACAAAGCAATATGTGAAACAATTTTACTAATCATAGAAGTTATCAAGATTGAGACAATTCAAAGGAGAAGTCTTTTATAATGAATTGACATTTAAGATGGGCTTCTAAGAATAGGAGAAAAAGTCATGATTAAAGGGTGTCCATTTTATCTGAAATCAAGAAATCTAAGAAGTCTAAAAATGACATGATAGTTAAGATGTGAGGGTCACATTTTATTGAGCAATTACTGTCTGGTTGGGAAATTGGTGCTTATAGTTGTTAGCACTGTGGAGCCATTAAAGGTTTCTGAATCATGATGTGATCCAATTCAATTCAACATGTAAAAAAATATATGCATTTGGTATATTTTTTCAATTCAACTCCTATTATTAACACTATGTATTAGTATTGTATTAGTATTGTATATTTGTTACAGTTCATGAAAAACACTCAATTTTGTACTGTTAACCACAGTCCATCTTCCACCACATGGTTCGCTATGTTATACAGCCCCATGCCTTGTACTTTCTATCCAAGCTGTACACTCAGTGGCTCTTACTTTAATAACAAAAGATATACCAAGTGTATGCTATGAAGCATAGTATTGGTAATAAGCTTACCATGTTCTTTCATAATCTGTAACAAAGATTCCACAGCAGTATAAGTGTTGGTGGAGGGGTAATGTATGGGAATTCTGCACATTATGCATGGTTGTCTTGTAAACTCACAACTTTCTGATAAAAAATAAATAAATAAACTTTAAAAATATTTAATGAAATGTTCATAAGCCTTTTGTGTGGTCTGTATCAGGAAAAAGAAATGAAGCAAATGCTGTATTAGACTGAGATTGCCAACTTGTATCTCTCTTTTTTTTTTAAAGATTTATTTATTTACTTCTTTCCCCTTCTCTTCCACCCCCCAGTTGTCTGCTCTCTGTGTCCATTCACTGTGTGTTCTTCTGTGACCACTTCTATCCTTATCAGCGGAACCTGGAAGCTGTGTTTCTTTTTGTTGCGTCATCTTGTTGTGTCAGCTCTCCATGTGTGCGGTGCCATTCTTGGGCAGGCTGCACTTTCTTTCACGCTGGGCGGCTCTCCTTACGGGGCGCACTCCTTGCGTGTGGGGCTCCCCTACGTGAGGGACACCCCTGCATGGCACGGCACTCCTTGCACGCATCAGCACTGTGCATGGGCCACCTCCACACAGGTCAAGGAGGCCTGGAGTTTGAACCGCAGACCTCCCGTGTGGTAGGCGGACGCCCTATCCATTGGGCCAAGTCTGCTTCCCTTGTATCTTATAGACACATTTTTTCAGCCAAGATGTATTTTGAACTATAAGATCTAGGTATTAAATTTAAAATGGGAATTTCACATAAAAGTCAAAATTCTTGCATCTTATAAATCCTAAAGAGCTGGGGTGCATGTTGGCATGGCAACCGTTGTTCAGGTCTGAGCAGCAGTTGCCTCCTTTCCATAGGACCTGCATACATGGGTTCACAACAGAACTGTGGATCTGTTTGTTCCCTGCCTGGTTCTGGAGGCATTTGAGTTTGTGGCTTTGGTATAAACAAATAAAAACAAAAAAAGATATAAATAAGAATTTCAGCCTTGCGTACTAAGATCCTGGAGAACGATAGTGCTAATAGAACTCTCAACGTATACCCAATGGTTAGTAAGAGCATAATTTCATGGTTAGATTTTTTTCTTAATCCCTGTGTTTATTTCTGCATTATTAATTATAGCCATACCATCAAACTGAAGATTAGTCTAAAATGATTGTTCTTAGCAATATTTAAACATCCATTTTACTATTTCTGGAATAAGAAAGCAAATAAAAAATGTGGCAAAGAAATGAATTCAGTCATTATAGCAAGATTTTTCATTTTATAGAAGGAGGAGTGGAAATAAGAGGGAAGGGACAAACATATTATTTCTCAGCAAGAAAAAGATAGAAATTTTGGATTTTAGCCAGATTTTAATATCAAGGCTTGTATTAGTTCTACTTGTAGTGAATTTTCAACAATACGTGGTTCTTTCTTCTATTTCATACTTTCATATTTATATCTACCATTTTTGTTTAAATATATTTGACATCAGTAATAAATAAAAAATAGATCAATTTAAAAATTCATTAAGTACTTTAGAATTCTCTGAAATGGAAATGTTATTGTAAATGTAAAAATTTGTTGAAAATTGTATCTTTGGGTCAATCTAATGCTAAATCTTGAAGACTATTGGTGTAGCACAGAGAAGAGACTCAACCATGCAGTCTCGATGAACCTCTCTTAACTGCCTCAGCTCACAAAGCGCTCTCTAACTTTTAGGTCTTCACATATTGTATTCCTTTTATCTGGAATTCTCTCTAAAACCCTCTCTTCACCTTGCTGGGCTTATCCCCATTCAGGTCATAGTTTAGCAACCCCAGCCTCCACACATCTTTCCCTGACCCCTTCTCCCCAGGCTGGGTTAAGAATAGAGTGTGATGTTTTACGGTTTGCGGAGCTTTTTAACATACACTATCCCATTTGATCCTCAGTATCCTCATTCATTCAATCATTCATTCATTCATTCATTCTGGCACACTTGTGAAACACCCATTAAGTGCCAGGCACTGAAACAGAAGAGAGGATTCCAGAGATAAACTATAGAGTTCTTGTTCTTGGGAGCTCGTGTAAGGGAGAGAGATTAGCTTGTATAATTCATTTGTGGTGAGTGCAAAAATTGAGGTTTGCACAAATGAAAGCACAAAATAAGTGGATACAGTTGGAAAGAGTTGGCCATGAATGGGAGGGAGATATAGGAGGAAAATATTTTGCTGCATTGTGAAGGCCTCAAGGGGGTTATCTAGGAACAGAAGAGAGAGTAGGAGAGATTGAGGGGAAATGAGCGGCTCTATGAAATACATTAATTGCTTTCCTTTAGTTTTGTTTTTGTCGTCAGTTGAGTTCCTGAATATGAACTGTTTGAATAAGCAGCACTCCGTGAGGATAATTTCATTTTTTTTTACATGACTCAGTAAGGTAGGTACATTTTACAGAAGAAGAGTGTGGTGCCTTACTCAAAGTATGTTTTGCCTTATCATTTTCTGCATTCTATTTTCTGAATTGTAATGCTAAAATATTATAATTACCCACAGATGAACTCTCAAAACCTTTTCTCTTATTCTTGCTTGCTTTATATGTTAAAATCTTGTATTTTCAGTATATCAATATACTTTAAGAAAGTTTGACTTAAATGTTACAGGAGAAAGGAAGGTATCAAAGCTAAATTTTGTAAAATGGCATTCAAATCTTGCTGAAAGACAGGATTAGCTCCCTTTTATAAATCTGTTTATTGAAGTTCTGAAATCGAAATATCAGATAAAATTGCAGCCTTACAGTATCTACCTTAAACTTTTGTTTAGCAATCATCTGATAAATGAATGCACTATTACACCAGTATTCTTCCTAAGATAACTATCCTATTGAGTATAATGGAGCAAATTTATTCAGCTTCTAAGTTTTGTTGTTTTTTAAGTTGACTTGATAAATACATAAATGTCTGGAAGGATCTTACTATATATCTTAAGAGTTTAGAAAAGAACACCCTGAAAAACATTAGGTCATAATTTCTGCATAAATTAGTAGAGGAAAAGTAGCAATTTATATTTTTTGTTGTTTTTATTAATATTATGGAAGAAAACAGTAGATGTATCTTTTAGTAAGCTGGGATTTTAAACTAAAATTTTCAACTTAAATCTTTAAATTATAGACAATTGGTCAACATTATAAAGCTATAATCCATGGAAAGTTAATTAAAATACTATTGCATGCTCCCATTGGTCACTGAGGGGAAATTTGAACACATAAATCACAGAATTCATTCCTTTAGCATTGTTCTATGGCCAAAGGAAAACATCAGTACAGTATATATCTTTAACATATTAATTACTTTTGGAGTTGTATAAAAATCAGAGTATTGAGAAAAATTAGAAAGAAAGTGAATTAGTTGTCAGATATCTGGTTTTTAATACTGAACTTGCGCAAATGGGACAGTACATCCTCATTTGTAAACTCAGAGTATTACTCATTGACTTAAATGGTTCAGTTCAACTTTAAAAGTTTTAATTTATAATTAATCTAGTAACTCATATATATTGAAAAACTATGTTGAGAATAGTGAAAATATTGTACCCAAATATTTAAGATTTTAAGTCAGTGGCAGTGGTCAACCATTCTGCTATAAATTGTCTAATAAAAAAAGAGAGATAGAACAAAACTTAGGGAAAAATTTACCCCCAAACCACAAGTTAGGATTCGTTTTTATTTTTAAAATGATGGACATGTTTTGTCAGTAAAATTATATACGGTCACATAAGTTGGTAAAAGTGGCCTAGGATATAGTTGGAAACACCTTTCTTATTCAGGTCTGGTTCCCTAGAAGAGGGGAAATGGCACTAAGTTGGATTAGCACCTCAATGTACCATGCAATTTTTGTCTATTTCATCTGCATAATAACCCAGTGATGTAGATAACATTATTCTTATTCCACTATGAGGAAACCAAGTCTCGTTGTACATGTTCCAAAGCAGTTTGGTGGAGACAGGCTGTGGATCCTGATTGTCTGTCTCCAAAATGTGTGTTCTCTTCACTACACTGTCCTGTTTCCCTGGAGAAGGTGTAGGTGCTCCCTGAGCTCCCTTTACCCATTTGAAGGAATGCACCAGGAAATAACAAGAGGGTGATTGTTCTAAGTAGTCTGACCAAGATAGTGAAATCTGCTTGAAAATATGAATTATGAAAAGTGAAGAGAATAGATAGTATAATTTGTAGATAATTAAGATAGATAATAATGTGTAGACCTGAAGCACTTTGAGGATGCCTATCAGATGTTTGTATAATAGGTCTGAAATCTTCCAAGACTTCTGAGACAGGGTGGAGGTTGGGGGTGATGAAGGAAGAACAAGTTGTACAGAGCCAATCAGATGAGAAGATGTCATTTAGTGGAGGTAAAAATAAGGCAAAAGAAATGACCAAGGAGGGACAAAGTAAAAGCAGGAGTTGGGTTTATTTTGGGGATGCCAGATTTTTAAATCTGGGTAAGTAGTATTTAAATTTGCTTTTTATTTTTGTTAAGTGATTAAATGAAATAATATGTAAGATGGTGGTCTAAAAAAAGTTAAAAGGCAGCTATACAAGATAGTTTCACTTAATTTTTTGAATGATACGTTTTAAAGAAGGCAAATGCTCTGAAAAGTCTCGGATTTAAAAAACTGATTTTACTCCCGTCTATTATAACATCATCCAAACTAGAAACAATTAATTTTAGTAAATAAGATTCTTGATAAAGAAATATGTTAATAGAAAGTTGCATATAAATGACATCTGCAATTATGTCACACACTTTATTTAGTTTTCCTCAGGTTATATTTCCATAGTAAATAAATTGAATTATATTTTGGGGTTATATGTAAAAAGTAATGATGGGATTGTCACTTTTGTAATCTGACTATTCTAAAGCCTGAAAATCAGAAGTTTATCTTGAATACACCCTAAAAATAGCAGTAAAAACTGATCTCATAATGTTTCTGCCAACCTTGATTGTGAAACAATTTACTATGGGCTCCTTCTCTTATAGACTGTGCCCATTAAAATGTTTCAGCTAAAATTTGTAGTGTAATAGTGACTTTGAGAATTACACAGGAAGGAAGGAAATGTTTGGTCAAATTACTGCTTAATTATTCCAAAGCTGGAGTGACTGGCTTTGTTTTGCCCTCTTTTACTGAATAACTTCTGATGCAATCAAACTGAAAAGTCAGGAAATTAACTTTTATGGAAATTAAGTCATGCATTAAATGCATTTCCAATTCTGATACTGTTTATTTAGTAACCAGTAAGAAACTAAACTGAGTTGTGCTATGAATTATGACAAATAAGCAATTCTGTTTTCTTGATTGTCTTTACACTTGGCTGTCAAGGATTCCCTAAGATTTTTAAATTTATACATATATATATATATAAATTTATACATTTTAGATTTATGTTTAAAGTAAAGGATACTAATTTTGTGCTAAAGAGATTTCAGAGTTTTAGTTAGGCTTTCTGCAACAAAAAAATTTCAAATTAAATTATTTCTTTCTATTATTGCTTTATTTTTTTCCCTTTCTCTCCCAGTCACTTTCAGATAATCTGAATAATACAGACAGAAGTCTGCAACAATTATATTCATTTCAGACTTCAGGTTTGACAACTAAATCCATTCTACATGTAAATAGAAAATAATTTGTTATGTAGTTAGTAGATGTGTGTCTTGGGCGAGAACTATGGCCCAGATTACGTATTGCTCCTGGCCAAGCAGTGCATTTATAAAGACCCAGAAAAACGGTCTTTGTAATAGTAGCTTGTTGATGAATCATCAATTTAGTTTCATAGAAAGTCATAGTGACTCAATTTGTCCCTGACTTTGCTCTCATGCATTACGGTCTTCTGAAGAAATACTGGGTGTGTTGGTAAGTGTAGTGTCTTTCAAAAGCACTTGAAGACATGAACCCTGAACATTTGTTCTAGAATGGGTGGTAGCTTGATCTAGTGACTCCTAACTTTTAGAGTCAGATTAACTCAGGAATGAGTCAAAACTTACTCAACTTTTAAAAGTCAGTGTTCATATCTGTAGAATGTTGATAATAGTGGATAGAATCGGTGTCAGAACTAGGTGAAATAATATATAATGTTTCTAGAATAATATGCACTCAAAGAGTGGTTTGTTCTTTCTAGAGCCATCACGTTTTTTAAACTTACTGTCATCAGATGGAACACTATCACTTCTACCTAACTCCTGCACAGAATGCCTTACAAGCCTGCAGACGATGGGAGTTGTCCCTATCCTAAGAACACTTTGTGTTATATTATCCAGCCTATTTGCATATTGTTGAAAGAAACCCTCCAAGAAATAGAAACATGACCAACCTATCCTGTGATGAGTAATACATGGGAATAATTTTGGCAATGTAACTACTACCTTGGAAGTTAATTGCTTAGATTTTGTGTTGTTTTCAGAATAGGGTGTCAATGCTACATCTGATGTATAAATCATAGTTAGGCATGCCAGTTTGTAGTTGAACACAATACTAAAAGTCTCATTGATTAGCATAAACAGAAAATATGATTCATTTCAGGGTAATGTTAACCCACGAAATGACATCACTGAATATCATTTTTAAAAGTTTATTAGAAACATTTGTTTAATGTTAGGGCAGCTCACTCTTTGTTGTTGTTGTTGTTTGGACCGACAATAAAGCAACTACATTATAGCACTACTCTAATTATAGGAAATAAAAATTAAAGCCTTACAGATAAACATGCATAGTTTAGGAACAAATGCAATATGACAACCTTTATGGAGATTATTTGCACGCCATTTCCATTGGTTTACTCCAAAGATATATTCTCAATGATAATAAAGTAATAAAAGATTGTTTTCACAGCTGTTTGTCTTTGATTACATATTTCTTTGAAGTACTGTAATAAGACAGACTTTGAACCTGGAAAGAGATCAAATAATGAATTGTTCTGCTTTGTGAAGCTTAAGAAGGGATTTTATTGTCGAAACATATAGTGCGACATATTTTTTCTTCTAACAGTTAAATAATGGTTGAAAGTACTATGAGATCATTGCAGATGGACTAGATTAAAGGGTTTGGGGCCAAGTGGGAGTGATTTTTACCAAAAAATTGGTGTTTAGGTTTAAAAAATCAGGTTTTGTAATTACTAAATATTTTGTTGGTTCAGTTTTGAGTTAAAATACAATATTACAAAGGATGCTAGAATATATTCTCATAGTTATAATACTTACATCTGAAGAAATTATAAAACTTAAATTCTTAAATCCCAAATTTGCTATCCAGTTCAGGTTTAGACAGATTAGATTAAGGAGGTCTGTAAATTACACTGAATACCATTACATAAAATAACGTATCAGACATCAGATGGTTTTTCTTTTATCTAAAGCATCAATTTAGAATATGTGACAAAAAGTTCAATTGTAACACTCCAGATAAGTTTTCAGAAGTTATATATTTATATGGTTGTAACTATATATTATTTCCACCAAAATTTTCTTTAGGAACTACTCAAATCTATTAATCAGCAGAAATATGGTAGACATAATAAAATCATGGAATTAGGCATAATGGTTGTAGCACTGTGTTTTGGTTCAAAGTCTTATTTAACACAATTATAAAGTATCACATGGCAATAGGGTAGCCGTTTTAATATAACACATTTTGTTATTAAAGTTATACTGAAATAGTCTGCTTTTATAAATACTTGGAAGTTTATGACTATGTATTTTAGAGAGAAAAACTAACATTTATGTGTGCGTTTTTAAATCTCATTTGCTCAGCATTTTATTTTTGCCAAAGAACTTTTTGTTGTATTTAGAAGAAAGTTTTTTCTTTGTTTGAGATATAAACCTTTCAAATGATAATTTCCATGGAAATGCTAGACAAAGGAATATTATAACTTTAGAGATTTTTATGATGAAGGTGTGTTTAAGAGATGTCACTTTGATATTTTTACATTATGTCCTACATTTGTCAGCTAAAACCAGGATATTGCCTCAATGAGAAAAAGCATGTTCTGCACTTGTCAAAAGGCAGTAAGTAATGATTAAAATAGCAGTGTGAAACGCTAGGAGATTAAAGTGATGCTAATGATAAGTGAGAGAAGAAAAGGGCAAGCTATATTTTAATCCCTGAGAGAATGGTTAATGACTTCTATTGCCTGAGATTAAACTAAACCTGTCTCATCAGCTTTTTCTGCCTGGTGAAAAAAAGCTCTCTGCACTTTAATTTATTAAAGTCTTTTAAGGAAGCACATTGATCTACAGAGGTTAAACTTTTAAAAATTGTGCAAAATACACACTAAAATGCTTTAACAAAAGTGTGATTTTGTTGCTTTTAGACATGCTCACAAATTTATAAAGAATTTATTGTCTACACTTTTGTATGTTTAATTACAGAATATTAATTACTTAAACTAAAAGTTTGTTCTTTTTAAAAACCAGAACTTTTTCGTATTACTGGGTAGGCAAGGTGCAAGTATACTGTCGGGGATATGAGCAGATATGAACATACTGAATTACAGCAGTAATTAATACATGGTTTATTCAGAATACTACATGTACTGTTCTGAAAAATGAAGTTTTAAAATTAAAAAACCTTTAAAAATATAGTAAACTGTCATGTTTCAATAGATCAAGTTTCTGTTAACTTTAGGTAGTATATTATTGTGAATTGATAATTTACTTGATCTTTTAAGATTCTGATGTGGATTTTTCAACCTTTACCCATCCTCAACCATGGAGATATTGTCTACTTCTATGAAACTAACATTTACTACCTGAGTGAGAGAAAGAGAGAGAGAGGAAGAGAGAGAGAGTTTAATCTCTACCAACACTATTCCTTAATTGTGTTAGGTTATCTATCATAAACAGAATAATTTCCACCAAGTGATTATTGTGTACTGTTTCATTGTAACATGGGAACACTTACTTCTACTTTCTAGAATTTTGTTAAGATCTATTACAGTTCAAAATTTACTGGTTTGTTACAAAAGTGGATATAGAGACACTTAAATTAATACATTATTTGGCATTTAAATACCAAAATGATTTTTTATTTTAGGTATTTCATGCAGGACTATATCTCAACTTAGAAGAAATTTATCATTTGATCATGTTGCAAAGTTTTTTTTTTGTTTTTTGTTTTGTTGTTTTTTGTTTGTTTTTACTTTTGGTGGTGGTGTTCCTTGTAATCACATTACTAATAACTTTCATTCTTAAGAGTTTATTTCTTTTTACAGACTAACCCAAGAATCATAGGGAAGATTTTTTTTTTAATTCATTATCTAAAATATTTAAAAACTTTGTTTTATATGTAACTTTTTAGGCTAGGGATTTTAAACTCAATACATTCTTTGATGTTAATAAAACATCACTTTTTCTGAAGGCCATGTAACCTTAATGAGCAGCTTCTTATAAAAGAACATTTAATCAAGGTTTATTTTTAACTGGTTTAAACAGATCTAATAGTTTGTGCTGATTTCATTTCAGTATAATAATTGCTAGCAATCCTATTAGTAAGTCCTGGTTCAGGGAAGTTAACACAAATTCCAATCTAATGAGAGTAGTGTTACAGCAAAAATCATCTAGCCAAGGAAAGATCTCTGCATTATATTGGAGGAACAGAGGCACCTGGCTATTCTGTCCATAGTTTTGTTTCCATAAAACTCTCAATTCTGAGCTACTAATATTTACATAGATTTTACTAGCTTTAGTTATAGAGATTCATATTGCCATTAAAAGGGGGAAAGTTAATGAAAACAACACTTAGTTTGGGGAGACATCTTGAGAAAATAAATTACTTTTACCACTCAAGCACATTTTGGTATCGATAATTTTCTTACAATAAAGCCTATTATATGACTTAGTTATAATTCGTACCTACAGCATATATAGTATTTAATCAATCTTTGAATGCTTTCTTTTCTTCTTGAACTTCAGAGTGCAGAAAATGAAATGTTACTGGATTATGAGACATATAAATGGCAGAATTAAAGGATGAGTAAAGATTAACAGAATAATGGACAAAAAACCTTCACTTGATATTGTAGTAGGTAAATTTTAAAAATAAGTGGCATAATAGTCTGATTAAGAACCAAGTGCTTTAAATGCCATTAGCTTAGTCTTAGAATTGGCTGAAACAACATTGTGATATTGAAGATTGTAAATGCACACAAAGACTGCATTACATTCAAGAATGAAAACAACAAAAGCAAGAAGACTTTCTTTGATGGTGAAAATATAAGAAGGCAAGGTTTTCAGGCCTAGTAATGAAAGTGAATATCTGCCAAGTTCATGTTATAATCTTTTAAACTTTTTATTACTTAATATGACACAGTGACATTTAAAATATGGAGAAATTGAAGATAAATAATATGGAGTGAATGGCAGAATTGATTTAAAATTTTAAAGCTGTACTAAAAGTATTCTAATGCACTGAAGGGCATTTGTAAGTTATACCTTGTTTATAGGTTTCTGATTAGAATTCCAAAGCATAATGTATTACATCTTGCCTTTAACAAGATAAGGAAAGAATTGTGTCTGTAGAAAATAGTAGATAGTAAAATTTAGCATCTTTTTTTTCGTGTAAATTATCTGCTTTTTTGTAAAAGGTTTTTATGTGTAAGGTCATGCTACATATTAATTTCAATCAATATCTGTTTGGTCTTTCTGGAAGATACCTTTCAGAAGATGATTATTTACTGCTCCAAAAAGTTAAACATTAGAGTAATGCTCTGAACAGAATGATTTTTATGCCCTCAAAATAAATTTTCATAACTATTAAAATTATGGTATGCTGATGCCTTGAGGCATTTGTCTCAGGAAAGTGGTAGTCACAGAACCTAGATTAGAATCAACCAGATGCTTGTTAGCAATAGAGATTCATTGGTCTCATCATGCAGGTACTGAATTTTACACTACCGACTTAGGTATAGGGCCTAAGAATTCATAATTTAATAGAAATTCCTCAGGTGATTCTATTAAACATGTAAAAAGAGCTACTATTTTAGGAAAAGTACAATGCTCTGTGGTCTAAGTGGGAAAGGCCCATAAGACTTTTGCACCTAAATTGAGCCTAGAAGATTAGGAGATTTTGTATAGGGTGTTGCTGTCAAATCTTTAAAGAATCGAGAAAAAACTTTTAGAAAGACATTTGTAACTTTAAATATGATGTGTATATGGCACATAGATGTCAAATTTAGGGCATCTTTCATTGACACTGTACACAAAAATGAATTATGTCATCTGGCTGAAGTCATTATTATATTGTAACTGTAAACAAATTCACACTATTTGTATTGAAAGGTTATATACTATGCATTCTTTTTTTTTCTTTTTTCTTTTTTTATTTCTCTCCCCTGCCCCCCCCCCCCCCGCCCAGTTTCTGTTTTCTGTGTCCATTTGCTGTGTGTTCTTATTTTTGTCCACTTCTGTTGTCAGCGGCATGGGAATCTGTGTTTCTTTTTGTTACGTCATCTTGCTGTGTCAATTCTCCGTGTATGCGGCGCCATTCATGGGCTGGCTGCACTTTCTTTCGCACTGGGCGGCTCTCCTTATGGGGTGCACTCCTTGCGTGTGGGGCCCCCCTACGTGGGGGACACCCCTGCGTGGCAGGGCACTCTTTGTGCGCATCAGCACTGCGCATGGGCCAGCTCCACACGGGTCAAGGAGGCCCGGGGTTTGAACCATGGACCTCCCCTGTAGTAGACGGATGCCCTAACCACTGGGCCAAGTCCGCTACCCACACTTTGCATTCTGAATATTAAGTTGGAAAGTACTTACAAATCTGAAAGAATTGCAATGTTTAATGCATAGTTTAGCATAGAAACTTTTATTTCTATGTCAAACTAAAGTAGTATAATATTGATAAAAGTTGTAGTAGAAGAATTGTAGTATGGAAAATAAGGGGAAAAATCACCAGCACCCAGAAAGTGTACAATAGAAATGTATGGTGTCAAATAACTCAATGGGGAATTGTTTCTAATTCCACAATTATGATGTTAAAAACTGTCCAGATATAGTCCACACTCCTTGAGCTGTTTGAGCAATTTAAATAGCATCCGGCAAACAATAGAAGTAGTGTAAGAGCCATCAAACAAAGCCAGGAAAGGTTTTCAGCTTAAAGATTATTCCATATTTATTAACAGCTGCCTTTTTATTTTTTGTTCTAAAATTACCTGTCTTTTCTTGAATTAGGAAAGAAAAAAATGGCATCAGTGTAGATCATTCATTGTGCCCAAGACCATATAACTATTTATACAACTTGTAAGAGTAAATGAAGTATAAAATTTCTACATTCTTGAGGACAAATACTATACATTTTATATTTTTCCCAGTTTCACTTATTGAATTTTTTTCACCGTAAGAAAAGCAATATGTAAGTTTTTGTTAGAAGAATGAATTTTAACATAATAATAATAATTAAAAAATGAAAAAAGAAAAAAAAAGAATGAATTTTCATTGCCTGATAATATATCCCTTCCTATGTACATGGAGCTTCCTCCTAGGCTGTCCTCTTTTGGGCCTTACATTCAATCCAAAAATGAGAGGATGGAAGATAGGTACTCTACAAATCATCTTTGTTTTGATTAAGGTAGTCATATTTTAAGGACAATGATGATGAGAATATACCTAATGATAAAGAATACAAGTGAAATAGATAAGGTAATTATCACGATTGATATGTTAGGGTTTTAGGAGCAATGAGGGGGCCTGTATTATTGGAATTATTTTAGTGGGAAAATATTTAGCTTTCTGAAATTCTAATTATATGATAGCTAATAATAGCAATAGTAACTAGCAATTTCAAGTATGAATTACATAAAAATTAAACTGTGTTATAATACTAAACTTTTTCTATGAGTCTAAATTATATGTTATTATAAAATATTGCTTTTCTACTTGCTTAAAATATTAATTTTAAGAAAGTATATTCCTCTGATTCCATGTAAACTTACACAGACACAAAAGTGTTAAAGGGCTAGGAAAATATTATTTCATCATTCTTGTTCCATTAGAATTCACTTGGGTGGCTGAGAAAATGGTTTATGGATTAGAGAGAGAAGAACAAGCTAAAACATTTCATACCTTCATCTCTGATAAATTCCCCAAACTCATTCTTTGCATCTGAGCCATAAATAACCAACCATGCTTTTTGCTAAAAAGAGCTTTTTTCCTACACTAGGTCTTTTGTCTTGGAGATGAATGCTATAATAAATTTGAAGTCTTAGGGGGGGCATTGTTTGAACTATAACATTATGGTTTACAACTGTTGCTTCTATTATGAGGAGGATAAAAAGCGACTATGAAGCTTGATCTCTGTCATAGAAATGGATTAATATTTCAGTCTTCAATGTGGGTCAAGTGTATGACTCTCCCCAAAGCAATTCACCATGATTAATTTTTATTATGTGGGCATTCATATTCTCTTTATATTCTTATGTACTTTATCCCCTCAAGTCACCCTCAAAATATTATAACTTAGGTTTTTTTTCACATAATAGCAGAGTCACAGATTCTTAGATTCTTATAAAAAGTTATAACAAAACCTAATGGAAAGAAGTCTCTAAATTTTCCTTTTTCTTAAAAATTATAGTATATGAATAACTTAGTAGAAAAACTTATTGCGTCAATAATTAGTAGTAGTAAATTAGTTTACAATAAATGCTGTTAAAAAGTATAATATTTTAATTATCAAATAATAAGACATTCTAATTTTTAAATGATTAACCAATTAATTTTTAGGAAAATATAGTCTGTTGGGGAAAAATGGGCAGTTGCATAAAGGTATGGTTTTTAAAGTTTGCTTTATCTGAAGGGAAGTGGGTATTAACTAGAAAAATAACATCTCTCAATTGACTTCCTTATCTTATTCTATCAGCCTAGCCTATAAATTTCCATTTATCTGCAAGATGCTAATGTCTACAAAACTTTGATAGGAAATCTTTTTTGTCCTTATCTATGCAAGAACTTTTTCAGTTGTTCAAGAGAAAACTGATACTTTTAATGCATAAATAATTTTATTTTGTGAAATAGTTTCTTTTGGTGCTTTTTTTTTTTTTTTAATCCCCGCTCCTTGCGGCTTGCTTGCTGTCTGCTCTCTGTGTCCATTCACTGTGCATTCTTCTGGGTGCCTGTATTTATTTTTTATTTATCCCCCCCTCCCCCCTTGCAGCTTGCTTGTTGTCTGCTCTCTGTGTCCATTTGCTGCTTGCTCTTCTTTGTTTTTACTTGTCTCCCTTTTTGTTGTTGTTGTGTCACCTTGCTGAGTCGGCGCTCTGCAGGACTTGTGGGTCGGGCAGCACTTTGTGAGTTGGCAGCTCTCTGTGGCATGTGGGCGAGCCTGGCTTCACAAGGAGGCCCTGGGACGCGAACCCTGGGCTTCCCATATGGTAGAGAGGAGCCCAACTGATTGAGCCACAGCTGCTTCTCTCCTTTGGTGCTTTTATTCTTCCTTAGACTCTGAGTAATTTAAGGTACTTCATGATATCACACTCAATACTTATATTAATAATTCCTACAGAGTCTTTGTAGGAGCAATCAATAAATCTTGTTCATGTTTTTATTTCACAAATTATTGTTGAGGCCTATTGCACACCAACCACACCTAGGTCACTTCAAGTGACAAATTCAAGCAAGTCATGACTTCTTCTTTCTGGAAGCTCAAACATCCAATGTAGACAGTTACACTGGGAAAAATAATTACTACCAATGGGATTAGAATTAATGGAGGGTAAACGATGTTTGGTGCAATTACATATAATTTAGTTTTCCTCTCCAGTAGGCCCCAAACCTAGCTATACCTTAAGGAAACCTGGAGCTACTTAAAAAAAAATACTGATAATAATAAGGCCCCACCTCAGACCAACTAAGTAAGAATCTCTGATGTTAAAGCCAGTCAGTGGGAGTTTGTGAAAACTTCCCCAGATGATTATAGATTCTAATGTGCTTCCAGGCTTGAAAACTATAAGGCCAGAGCTAAGGGCTACTGGGGACCAGGCGAGAAAGGAGAGATAAGTAAGGAAGTCAGGGGAGAGCATAGGATAGAGGTTCTGAGTAAGGGTTTTAGAGTCAGATAGAAACTGTTCAGAATCTAGTTCTGCCACTCTCTAATCTCGTGGTTTTAGATAAATTAATTCTCTCCGGGAATATTACTTGTAAAACTGGCGGATTTAAAATCTACTTTGTAGAGTAGATAGGAAGAGTAAAGAAGATAGTATATGAAAGTATTACAGTAGAGCCTGGTGCATATATATTGTCATTGCTTGAAGAAGGATTGGAATGGAGAGTTAGTACTTACATTGTATAGAGTTTCTATTTGGGGTGATGGAAATGTTTTGGAAATGGATGGTGGTGGTGATAGCACAGCATTGTGAACATAATTAACAATAATGAAAAATATGTGTGAATGTAGTTAAAAGGAGGAATGTTAGGTTGTATATATGTTACTAGAATAATAATAATAAAGATGGATTGGAGACATAGGCAGGGGCTAGATCATAAAGGTTGTCATTTACTTTATTAAAGAGTGTAGATTTTGTCATGAAGGTAGTGAGGAAATATTGAAGATTTCAAGCCAGAACATATCATAAACAAATTTACATAGTGTAAATAAAATCATAGTAGCCAATTGGGGGAACAGACTTGAGGAAAGATGACAGATTCACTGACTGAAATGTTGTAACTACAATACCTGTTGAACAGCCAGGTGGGGCTATGCTGCGTTAGCTGATGGTGCAGATGCCAGTGGTGGACCACGTATTACCCAAGCTAGTGACTGGAAACCAGAATGACTGAGATACCCTGGGTATGATAATTTAGAGGCAAGAGAAGAGCTGAGGAAGAAACCTGGGTCATATATACTTTTAAGGAAAGGCAGGAGATGATTCAGTAGAAAGAGATGGCCTAGTTACAGATGTAAAAAGAGAATCCATTAAAGCATCTTTGCTAAAATCAAAAGACCAGTATATTTCAAGATGTTAACGGTTATTAAGATGCTTAAGAAATCAGTCTTCAGAGAGCTCTCCTATGGAGATGGAATAACCAAAGATTTACTACACTGGCATCTCTTCAAATTGGCCCCTAAAATAAAGAAATAAAATGAAATTGTTCATTCATGTATTCAGCAGATATTTATTAAATATCTACTATAGGCACAGTATTAAACCAGGTAATAACTAGGTACATGAAGTGAAACCTGATCAAACTGATACTCTGGTGATTTACATCCCAAGGCAAAAAATATCTTAAGACCTTTTCACTGTCTCTACTTCTTGTTTTCAGTTTGGAAATTTTGTGGACTATTAATATTTTCTTCAGTTTTTGTTTTGTTTTTTGAACCCTTTATTTCAGTTTTAATGTTACAGTTTTATACAATTAAGTGCATTGCATTTCTTTGAGTAGGGTGTGTGTGTGTGTGTATGTATATGTTTTCTGGTTTCTATAATTTATACAATATAATTAATATAATAATAGAGACCTTGGGTCTCTCTTTCTAGAGGAGCCTGCATCAAATCTCCATGAGTATTTCTGTCCTTTTTTTCCCATTTCTCAGCAAGCTCTGTTCTCTTCTTCCTTTTATCAATAAATTCTTTTTACTGGCTTAACTAAAAAGAGAAAGAAAAAAAAATAGAGACCTTGAATGTTGTGGTTAAAATAAAATGAGTTAAAATTAAGTTCACATAAAGGTAATTAATTATTAATATTATTCATAATGGTAGTGATGTTCTTACTTAAATCATCCATATTTCAATGTCATAAGACCTGATATTTCCTCCACTGTCATTTATCTTTACATCCAGCTGCCTAAAATTGTTGTTCACAAAGTATCCAGCAAATGTTTATTAGATGAATGGATGAATGAATAAAATAGTTTTTAATTACTTTGTAATGTGACAAAAGAGGACTTTTTTTTAATAAAGATTTACTTATTTATCCCCCCTCCACATTTGTTGTCGCGGTCTGTCCTCTCTGGTGTTCTCTGTGTCTGCTCATTTTTTCTTAGGAGGGACCAGGAACCAAACCCGGGACCTCCCATGTGGAAGAGAGGTGCTCAATCATGTGAGCCACCTCAGCTCCCTGGTTTGCTGGTGTCTCTCATTGTCTTATCTCTTTGAGACTCTTTTCCTGTGTCATCTTGTTGCATTAGCTTGCCTCGCCTGCCGGCAGCACCAGCTCACCTTCTCCAGGAGGCACTGGGTCCAAACCCAGAACCTCCCATGTGGTAGGTGGAAGCCCAATCTCTTGAGCCACACCTGCATCCCACTTGTTATTACAAGTGTAATTTGTATTTCAATTTTCTAAAGTTGTATTAAACTCAAGAAGCATGTATGCATTAATTGTTATAACCAATATTTTCAACTGAACATGTGCCTTTATAAACAGATCCCTGTCACTTTTGTTTTAATTATCATTATATGATATACTCCTTCTAAATATAATCTTCTCCACATAGACATAGAAAAGAAGGGCAGTCTCAAACTGAGGCAACTTTGATTATAGATCTGCTTAACAGTAAGCAACCAAACAGAAAACAGTTATGAAATAAAGTCTGACCTCTCAGATTTTATATTTTAAATCCGTGTCACAGGATTTTAACATTTATGAAAAGAAAGCACTCTTAGAAATAACTTATAACAACTATTCTATTTTGTAAACAAGAATGAGAGGCAGCATGGCAAACTAAGAGCATAGACTCTGGAACTCAATTGCCTGGATTTCAAACTTGAATTTGTCTCTTACCAACTCTATTAATTTGGATTTATTATTTTATTGCTATGCACCCCAATTTCATTATCTGGAAAGTGAGTACAATAGTTTTGTACCTCCTGAATAAAACAGTCCTGATTATTAAATGAGTTAACAGATGCATGATTCTTCAAACAAAGCTGGGTGCTATATGTGTTTATTTTTATCGTGATGGCCATAACACTAGGCTCAGAGAATGTTAATATATCATCAAAGCCACATATATGGAACTCTGTTCCAATAAATACCAGTCTTTAAACTTGTCTCTCCCATATCTGTTGTGGGCACACTTTTATATGCCAGTGATAAACCACTCATGAACTTGCATTTTTCCATGGACTGCAATGATTGAGTAAAATTGTATTATTAATTTGGTCCAATAATAAGAACACCAACTTTTAAATATAATTTAAATATATTGAAGATATAACAATCCCTTAGATCTGCACTCCTAAGTCATTTTCTATCTCATCGTATTAATCACCTTTTTCATAGCATTTAACAATATCTGGCATTTTCTTGTTCACTATTTTGTCCAATTGTTTATGTAGTGTAAATCCTGGAGAGCAGAATCTTTACTTGTCTATTTACAGTTGAATTCAATTCAGGAGAACCTAGGACACAGTAAGCCCTCAATAAAATCTGCTGGGTAAATGAATGAGTTGTCATAGACTCTGACCCAATGACGTCTGGTTGATGTGGTGGGGAGGAGGGAGTAAAGTTATTTTAAACTATACAGAATTGATAGTGCATTGGTAGACAATACTCATTCAGGTACCAGTCCCCACCTGGAACAAGTTATTTTACCTCACTGAGTCTGTTTTCTGCTTTGTATTGATAATATGATTAGCATAATAATAGAGACCTTGAAGGTTATGGTGAAGATAAAATGAGTTAATGATTAAGAACCCATAGCAGGTACTTAATTATTAATATCATTATCAATAGTGGTAATAAGTGTTACTTAAGTCACCCCTGTTTTGGATATTTTTATTAATGTGCACAACATCTATTAAATCATACATATTTTGGATAGTTTTATGAAGTAAAAGTGTTGATAATATTACATGTGGCCATATCTTGATAATACTCTTATGATCCCATACCCTTGATTTTATTTAAAAAAGTATAAATACCATACTATACTTTTATGTCCTTATTTCTCAAAAGTGTGGCCCAGACACTAGAAGCATCAGCATGATCTGTGAACTTGTTAAAAAATGCAGAATTTTAGGCTCCACCCCAAAAATATTGACTCAAATCTTCATTTTAATAAGAACCCAATATGATTTGTGTGCACATTAATGTTTGAGAAGCATTGGTTTTAGGTAGTATTGTTAAAGGAGGATAAATATTTAAGAATCTCGGAGGAAAAAACAAAACAAAATATGTAACTATTTCCCATGAAGACAAGATAATTCAACTAATATTCTCAGGAATAGTAATTATAGGATAGTTCAACATGGCATTGTTAAATGGAGAGGAAAAGAGGAGAGGTTTATAGTCACCATCTAACTGTAGGAGATCTGTGACTTATTGCATAATATGGAATTCCTTTTGACTAAGCTCTAACAAGTACAGGCAAAATTGTCATATTGTACATGTTGTACCTCCTTCTGTCCTATGGAGCAAATTATAAAAGTGTGAAAATATAATGACTATAACAAGAATATTTAATAAGAATGATAAAATAATAATTTAGGGAAAACAGTTCCCCAAGGGACAAAAGATTAGGATTAAAATGAGAGTTAGAGTAGCATAGAGGTAATTCAACATTTGATTAAGGACTTAATCTCCTTCTCTTTATTCAATTCAAGCTTTTTTCAATTTATTAAGATTTGGTGAAATGAGAGTTATTTTTAGAAATAACTCCCCAGACTATTAAACTAGAAGATAAAGGATAAAAGGACATACAAGATGAAAGGTTTAAGATAACACTGATGTAGGGACAATGGATTATGAAAATGATCACTAAATTCTGTATGTTTCTTGAATTTGAAATACCATATCAAGCTTCTCTGATATTTATGAAAAAGAGAACTTACAGTTGAGTGTTTCAACTGTAATGTGTGATGATATTGTACTGTGTGATGACAGTGATGATCACTGATGAAGAGATGGGGTGAAAAAGTAAGAGAAATAAAGGGAAGAAAAAACAAAACAAGAAAAGCAACCAAACTGAATCCTAATAATTGAAATGTATTTGGAAAGATAAATTGGCCAATGGTACTTATAAAAAGAACACACAACTACAACACCCTGGAGTTCATAAATATACCAGTATCCATTTTTTTCATTATTAGTAGAGAAGGCTGTGTCCTTTCCTTTGATGACGGTAACGAGTTCTATGACATTGCCACTTTGAGTTCTTGCTTCATTAGATTGGGTGACTGTTTATTTGAAATTGTAATGAAATATTTACTTTATAGAGCTATAAGGATTAACTGTGATAATTGAGTGAGGCTGATCAGGAGCTTTCAGTGTAATAGGTCCCCCTTGTTTGAATACAGAGCGTAGTGAGAATGAACGAGCAAGTGAGTGTGTTTCTGCCTGTCACTTTCTTTCTACATGTTGCTTTTTCTTCTGGAGATAAGTGGACCTAATGCTGAACAAATACTGGAAATCAGAAGCCACTGAGAATCATTCGCCTCTCGCTTTCCCATGGCAGCGTGATAGACGCTCAATCAAAGAACCCCCTCCTCTCAGCAAAGCAACAATTTTGTCACCACGAGCAAATCCAATTGAAAAGTCCCTTGGACTGAGAGGAGAACTCCAGTTGTCAGAATCAGCAAACAGAATGAAAAGAACTAAGAGGAGTAAATTGGCACCTGGGGCCGCCTGTGGTAGCCCGTGATAGGCTGTGGCTTTGTGTTGGGTAGACATTCAGCCATTTTCAGATATAATGGGAGAAATTAATGCAAATGAGTGAATGGAATGAAATGCATTTTAATGCAGATTTGAGGGACTATCCTGAACTGCTTGATAACAAGTCGCTTTAAGAAAAGGCTTACATTGTGAGGACTCATTTTTTCCCCATTTCTTCTCACTAGTGCCTCATAAGGGCCCTTTGTTCTCTAAGTAAACTCTTTCTAAACTATTGACATTGCTCATTTATGTGAATTTCAGATTTTTTTTTCCCTGACAAAGTAGCTTTGGGTGATCTGGGAAAACGTTAATTGCAAGAGGACAAGGAAACTGGCTGAAACAAGAAACGCAATCATTAAGTGTAATGTTGCAGTTGTCCATGCCTCATTATAACATGCATACAAGGCAATAAAATGCATGTTTCACAAACAAATCTTTTGACAACTGTAGTTCAAGAGCCTCCAGCTGTCCTGCTTTTTTACATCTATTTCTCTTGGTTTAGTAATCATTATTGAAACTAAACTTTGGATTCCCAGAACAGTCCTTCATATTATGCAAGAACCTTGAACACTTTAGAGAGTAAAAAGTTTGTTTTAACATTTAAAAATACTTGTTTTTCCAAGTTAATCCAAATTTCTCACTAAGGTTTCGTTTGGAAAATGACAATAATAATGAGGGAAGGAAAAAGAGAACTCAATCCTAACAGGCTAACAAAGGGCACCCGTTCACAAACAAATATTTAAAATATTTACCTCTCAGTTGTTTTTCCATGAAGAACAAGTACTCGTTGAAAAATAAGGGTATGATCTACGTCTAAATTCATTTTGGTGTCACTGGGATATAAATGGATTTTGTTATATTTTAAAAGGAACAAAAATAGTTAATCAGATGAAAAGGTCATCAAGTGTAAGTGCGGCTTAAAACTGGTGAACTGTCAGACCCATGAGTAAAGCAGCCAGAAAGGGGGAAAAAAAAGGTAACAGATTCAGCATTGTCCAAAAGTTCCAGACCAGTGATTAATGTGTAAGATAATGGACTTGGGAAATGAGTAAACACTCCCCGTGCTCCCTGCTTTGTGCTTGAACGACTTGATGACAAGGGCAGAGCAAGGTGAGAATTTAAACAGGACCACAGGAAAAAAAAAGACAAAGACTAGCAACAACATAATGCGAGGGAGGGGGAGTTCAGTGGTTTGCAGTATGGTACATAATAACTTTTTCAAATCAGGCATTAACAGTGTACTAATTTAAACTTCAACATGGGCATGAAATTACCGTAGAGGTTATATGCCACCCGGTCATCTTTTAATATAGCAGATTTTTATACTTACTTGTTCATTTATTTGTTGTTAACTTTAGCAGGCCCCTTAAAGATTCAGATACATATTGGTGTTCAGAATTATCATGTGCAGAGAGAGGGGGCACTCTATTTTGATTAAATGTTGCAATTCAGGGTATTTCAGGCTATTCATTAAATAATTATTTAGACTCATTTTGGTATTTCTCTATAAAAAGCTATCAATTTGTTACACTGTGTTTCTTATCGGCCTGTTATCACTTAAATTTTTATTGTGTTGATGGCATTAAAGGCCTTTTATATGTGTATATATTTCTTTACACTGAAGAAAATGTGCAGTGTTCTGTCTTTTCAGTTCTCACCCCTGTGTTTATTTAGACACCTACAAAGATATTTTTTTTTTCCGTTGGTCACTTTTTGCATCATTTATAGCTTGAAAATGTTGTCAATCCTTTACATGAAAAGGTATTCCAGCTTCTGTCTATCTATTTTAAATTCATACAACACTCTTGACACTTTCACCTTGAGTGTTTATCAATCTTTAAAGAAAAACTGGCAATTTCTCTGCACAAATGCTACCCCCTGCCTTAAACAGTCTTTAATGAATTTGGAGCATCCACCATGAAGGGGTTATGAGTGCTCAGTGCTGAGTCTCTAAACTAGTATGTGGTGATCAAGTCTTTAGTGGTCAGTGAAATTGCCACATTGGTTCTGAATTTGGCATAAAATATCCATAGATTTCCTTTTTTTTTTTTGAGGTACACTGGCTGGAATTGAACCCCGACCTTGAATGTGGGAAGCCCACATTGACTTCCCTGAGGTGGTTGCTTCATTTGTTTGCATGTTGTTTGCTTTTTTTTTTAGGAGGCTGGGATGGAACCTGGGACCTCCCATGTGGAAAGCAGGTGCCCGATTGCTTGAGCCACAGCTGCTCCCCCATAGATTTCCTTTTAATCATAAAGTAGAAATAGTTTATACTTACATCTATGTGCATTCAGTAAATTAAATTCTTAATTTAGAAAACTTCCTCAATCTGCTTCAGTGATTCAACATTGAGATACATGATTAGCTAGAAATTGTGTCGTGATTATCAATAACTTTCTACTTTGAAAGTGCCCCAAGAATTCCTTTTGACTTCTCAGCAATATTCCTGTGGCAGATTGGTGTTATTGCACCCATTTCAGTGATTAGGAAAAATGATCCCTAGAGAGGTTAAGTGATTTGCTCTGGCTAGGCAACCTGGACTCTACAGAGCCAGCTCTTGGCCACAGGTCCTTTTACTTCAAGTCCGTGTTATATTTACCAAAACCCCAAAGAAAATGCTTACAAAATCAAATCATTTTCTTATATAGCTTTAGCTATAATGTGGCATTTAGGGAGTTAAAGTAGTTTTTCTTAATTTTTATTTTGATCCTGAGTCTTGAATTACTATGTATTGATTTAAGGTGATATTTTAACATTTAATTGAATGCATGTTTATTATGAGTTACTGAGGCATAATATTAATTATTCAAGCTAAATAAACTATTTTTGCTTTATGTCAATAAGTAGCCCTTTCTAAAATCTTCAAACGCATGATACATTTTCACTGTAACTTTTAATAACCATTTCTCATGTTTTATGCATTGCATTTTACTTAACAAAAAATCAAGCAGTGGCAGTATGTGCTTTTTTCTTTCTTTCCAAATTTGTTGTGAGCCATTGTTTCTCCTGAATCCTTCCAATTCACTTCATTCTCAGAAGTGAAAATCATCCAGGTAAGCATACACCCAATCTGACATGTCTGTGATAATCAGATATTTTGTTCTCTTGCTTAAAAGCAAACTTTTAAAATATGCTTCGAAAATGATTATTTCCTTTCGAAACTTGATCATGGATTTCAGACCACGAAATTTACTGTGATTCTAAAGTTCTTCATTTATATTTCTACCCTGAAGCTTATTACTTGTTATGGTTATTATCTCTTTTTCATATCAGTCTTCCTCATTAGACTGAGAGCTCATCCAGTTAGAGAGATCTTGTCCCCATCTTTATCTTTGTTTCTTTGATCCCTAATACAGTGTCTAGGATATATTTGCCATTCGAAACAGTGTCTTTTAAAATAAAGTATTTTTCCATTTTTTTGAAAAACCAACCCTGAACCATAACCTAAATCCTTTCAGTATTCTGAGAACAAACCTAAGTTTTAAAATGATAGCAAATGATAAAAGATGAATGGTTAAATTCTCTGAACCTGAAGTATTTGGAAATATAAACAAAACCCTTCATAAATAGTGTCCAAGTACACGGTTGACTATGCTAAATTTAGGCATTTTTTTAAGTTTTCAAATTGAAATAATTAAACCACTTTTCTAGCCATTGTTTAATGATTATTATTTTTGTATGTTTTGCTGTACACTGTTTCAGCTAACAAATTTGTGGTTATTAATGAAGATTCTATTCTCTTATTTTGTCATAATATAATAATTTAAAACAGAAGAGTTCACATACATTTGCTTCTAACATAATGATAAAAAATAAATACTTTTGAAATCCACATGGAAGGAGGATAGTCAAGGGACAGGTTTGAAGACCTGATTTAATTTGAAGACTGAAAATATAAAGCCACTTCTATTTTTAGGCATTAATTTGTTGACTGTAATATCTTATATCTTTAAAGAAATATGTTTAGACCTTGGTTCTCTTAATCTACCTAAGAGACAGAATATACGTATTCTAACCCAGGTTCTACTACTTAGCAACCCTGGCTGCCTCTAAACTTCAGTTTGTACAGTGGGACATATCATACCTTGTTTAGAGAAATCCCCAACTCCTACCACAAGCAATGGAACCATGGGCAAAGTATTCACATTCCTGGGCCTCATTTTTGCGTTACTACAGGGAGAATGGGCTCATAATCTATGGTCTCTCCCAGCTTCATAATTTGGGGGATATCTCAGTATTAAGTGTTAAGAATGACTGATAGCTTTGGTCAGAGCAATAAATTTCACACCACTGACGTAGCAATCTAGGAAAAGCAAGAAAGTTCCTGTGAAAATAGCTTTTTAGTGGCTTTTCGTCACCATTGCCGTTCTGCTGATGGTCCAAGTTCGAGCATCTGTATGGTAATGTTAGTGTTCAAAATACTTTCATTTTCTGCAACCTATAATATGTTAACAAATGTCAGTAAAAAACCCAGATCTGTTAATGCCATACTTTGTTTGAGATCTGTCTTAAAGAACTAAAGCTACATGAACTGGGGAGGTAGTAGATGGTAAGTCTATTCAGTATTAGCCAGATGGAGTGCTTCTAGGCAGTCTCTCAGGATGTATTGTTACCCTGAAGATGATAAAATAAAACTCAAAGATGAAAGTAATCATTTTTTCATAATTTTCTAAGAGAATATATTTTGTATTTAAGTAAGCCATGTAGTAATTTTTTTTCCTGGTCTTTCTGTCCTTCTAATGGATAGAAACAGAAAGATACTAAAAGTCATATGAACAAAGGAAAAATAATGTTTAATTGGTGATAATATACTTGTTTAATTGTTTCATCTCTTTGTGTTCATTTTGTTCATAAGATCTGCCAATAATACAGTGAATCACTAGATATTGGTGTTTTCCACCTTTGTCAAGCTATAATATACTTTATATTTGTGACATTTTTCTGGTCATGTGAAAAAATATAATTTGGCCTATATTTTTATTTATTTTTAATTGATTTTTTTTTTTTTTTTAGAATTTCATGTAATACTTTAGGAAATGTGAGGCACCCTTGGGTATTACAAAATCTGGGTTGGAAAGCACTGGCCCAGAGAATGGTTACTAAATTCTGACAGATGTTGGGTCAGTGGGTTAGGCCATTTAACCTGCCTAAACTTCATTTGCCTTATCTGTAAAACAAAACTCTCAGAGCTGACCTACTTCATAGTTCAGGTTGGCAGCAGCTAGGAAAATAATGGGAATGATCATCCCTGCTTGAAGTACTAACTCCTACATGCCCAAAGGACTCCACAAACCACAGTGCAGGTACCTCAGTGTGTAATATGGAAGGGGGTAAGTGGGATGATCACATATTTGTAGGTGCGTGAGAGCTGGGAAGCCAATCTCAGATTTTCGGAGATATTAATTGAGGGTCTCCATCCGTATCAGGATCCATGGGTGGTGCCAGTAGGGAAATGGGCATGATTAGAAAGGAAGCATTAAACAGGTGAGGTGACAGTGAAGTTCCCCTATAAAGCATTAATAAGACAATTCTGAACTGTGTTTCAGGAAGTAAATATTTATTTTACAAAAACAGGATAAAAAGAAAAAAAAGAAAGTGAAAATGGGGAGAAAGAAACTCTCCAGTGAATGATGTATAGAGTATATTAAAGAAGGAGCTAATCATGACTCAAATCATATGAGAATTACATTCAACCTGTTTCGTTATTCTGGTTTCTCCTTGCTCCTGTGGCCTGAACAAATTAAAAGATATTTTGGAATAATAAAACAATTATTTTTATTTAACTATGGTATTAGAATGACTTTGTATTTTTTTTGTATCGTAAGATAGAGCCCTTTTAGCGGCTTTAGGGGTAGCTGATCGCGGGCTTTTGATAAAATATGGGAAAATAAAAAAAAGAATAAACCTTGTGCAGATAATTGAGAATTGATTATATCTCACATGTTCTAAATCTGGAAACTTCTAAAGCTCTCTTCCACTTGCAAAGATAGTGAGGTAGCATGGTAGTGAAATATTGAGTACAATTTTCCCTATAGTGTTACTACAACAACGTCAATAATCTTTGAATGTTTGCATTTCTTTGACTTTGGACATACTTAGACTTTGTTATTTATATATCTAAAACAATCAGATAAATAAAGACATTAAAAAAGCTTGCATACTTGCTGCTTTAAGCTATTTCATCTAGCAGATGTTGAAATAAAGATTAGCCTTTTTTTGCATGTGGTGGTGCACGAACCTTTTAAGGGATCTATGAATTATTGCTTTGGTTCAGCATGAGTGCAGTAAGAAGAAATGTACCTCATCTGTAATACACTGTGTAGACTAATATCAGCTCCTTTTTTCTTATATTGCAGTGAGATATTGATCTGGTAAAATGGTACCATATTGGAGCTGTCTGTTGTGGTATTCATCATGCTGTCACATCCCTAGTGCCTTAGAGTTATTGGAAAGTGGAATTGAGAGAGTTCTGTCATTTGGTGTGGCAATCCATTCACAGGACAGTTCGCTACAATATTTGCAGTGGTTCTCTTATTTTTCTAGCTGGGATAGCTTCACCTTTAGGAATAAGAGTTCTTTCTATTATGCCATGCATAGCAGTATTAATAGATTAGGCTTAACTGTCCTCTAACTTGCATTCCTTGTGTACAACACAGCTCTTTTCTAGTCACTGCTCACACCTGCTGTCTGGCCTGACGCTGATGCATTGGGCTCATTCCTACGGGACTAGTATATCTGAGCACTGTGGCTTCAAGCACCTTTATCTGATGGTGGTGAGGAAGCAAAAGATGAACTTTAATATGTAAAAAGCATCTAGTTTCTTCCCACACTAAAATATCAGTTAATGTTAAAAGAGCTTTCAAAAATATAGAAAGATACTGTCAATCTTCAATCATTAGATTAAGGAGTTTGAAAGAATTATTTTTGTTTTGGATTCTTGCTGGCAACCTGATGATTTTAAGAGAATGTCATGTTTTCTGAAAGAGCAGCAATGAAAGATTTTGTTTGTGGAAATAATTATTATTTGCTCAAGAGTGCTAATATAAAGAGTTGATCTTCTTTAGAAAGATGAGTTCCTGAAATTCCCAGTTACTGAAATTTCAGCTGTAGCTGAGCAGTAAAAAAAGAGACAATTTCCTAGTTTATAGGAGTTTAAATGTAATTTAAAAAGTTGAGTAATGTCAAAGTAGGTGACTATTTTGATAGACATTAATGTAAAAATTATGGCTATTGGAAACCAAGACTATAGTACTTTGCAGAAAGTATATTTTTAAAATTGGCAGTTGAATAGAACTAAATATGCAAATATATTATGTATTTAACATATGATTGTGCACTATTGTTAATACACATTCACAGCATGCAGTGTAATAGCTCCGAAGGAGCTTTCAGTGCCTTTATGAGCTATGACACGAATTTATATTGAGTTACCAGTATGCTTTCTATGCTGTTCTTAAATATGTCCACATATTTGCTTTTGCTTTAGGGGGATTAAAACCTCTGAGAAGATGACATTTCAATGACTTGTCTGTTCTTTCTTTTCCAGTCAATATTTTATGTATATCACATTTATTATAAAGAAAATGCTGAATAAATCATGGAAACAAGAATGAGATTCTTTGAATCTCAGTGAACAAAACTATAAATTTGATATTACATATTTGTAGAATTCACTTATAATGCTTTAAATAAATAGAAAAACAGTAACAAATGTTGATCACAGTGGTTGAATAAATTTTAAGTAGAAACATTAATTTTACTTATTAGTGACATATTTGAGTTCATATGGTTGCTTAATATGAGATGAAGAGTATTAATCTACCTGGTGAGAAACCACACAACTCGATAGTTTTTGACCTATAATTTTTTCCATTTATATTATATTGTTTGATTACATGTTTGCCTTCTCACTTTTAGGTTTGCTTTTACCGTTGCTACATATTTTTGAGGAAAAATATTTTTAAATTAGTTAAAGCATATTATACACCTTATATCAGGACATGTTGGAGGTGAAGATTATTTATTTCAAGTGGATAAACATGTTTAGATACTTACCATTTGTTCAAGATTATAAAGTGCGATTATAAATAATTTCATTATTCTACTGAGGATTTAGATCAGCAAGATCTTCTCTTATTAGAAAGAGCAGAATAGAAATGCTTTTGGTAAAGCTATTATTGTCCTATTGGTATTCACTAGAATGAACAGAAATAGAACATCACTGTCCTCTATAAACAGTTTCAATTTGATCTGTGTACATGATAAAAATCTTGGCTTCTCAATGCATTTAGGTGCTGTCATAGCTGTTGTTGCCAAATAAGAATGCAGTGTGATGTTATTATAGTAAACAGCACTTAAGCACAGCTGGCAGAATTGATCAGGGCCACATTAGAGTGAACTTCAACAGATGACTGACGCAGCAGAAACAATAACTGAATATGCAAACAGTGCTTGCAGTGAATGCTCTAGGGATCAGCCACCATTATTTTTGACTTTGAACAGGGAAAAGGGGCAGATTTGTAACCTCCTTCCTTACAGAGGGGTTCTGGGTATTATGTAAACATCTGACTGCCATTTATAATGGTGGTTAGGACAATGCAAAATTGTAGCCTCTCCTGACTATTTTCCATTCCATTAATTATTAAAGGAGAAAAACATAAACATCAGATAACTTTGTTTAATGTTTCAAATAGGATTTTTTTTTTAGCTGTCTTTTCTCAATTAATATTAGTTATCAAGAACTTCAGGTTTTACTTGGACACCAGTGTGTATGTTTCATTGATGACTCCCTACATCTTCCTCTAATAATTACAAGAGCTAATTATGTGGACTATATATTGCTGTTTTCTTATTGTAGTGACTGCATTATTAAAATTAATAGTGTAAATATATCAGATATTTCTTTTATTCTTGGTTAAGGTTAGTTTACATTTTGCCAATTACTAAAAAAATATGAAAAAGCTACATATATAAGGGTGAGAACAGTTAAATTAAACAGCAACTTCTTTCTCCACTTTAGCATTTAATTATTGAATTCCAAAAGAACAGTTTGCATTTTAAAGCAAAGTTAAACATTATTTTATAATGCACTCCAATTAAAACACATGCTAAATAAAATCAAACGTTAAATTGCTATTAATGTATTGTGATCCATTTCCTTGAAATAACTTTTTCATTCTTTTTTTGTTAGATCATTAATTCTTCCTTCACTCATTTATTTCTGCATGCATTTATTCATTAAGCAAACACCACAACTCTAGGATTGCAGCAAGGTAAGGTACAATTCCTCAAACCAATGATTATCAGAAGACAATTAAAAAGAAATACTAATTGCATGATGTAGTAAGAAGTTGCTATTGGTATACAGAGACAGGGCATCCTAAGAAGCTCAGGTACATCTGGGAAAGCTTCCTGAATGAGATATGTTTGACTTTAGTCTCTAAGAATTAATGGAGAATGGGAAGGAGAAGGAAGGAAAGTGGGGTATTGTAGGTAGAGGGGAGAGCACTAGAAAAAACAAGGCATGAGAAAGAACATGACATAATTCATGAATTCTGTATGATATTCACATCCAAATGAATGCCTGGCACATAGTAGGCACTTACATAAATAGTTTGAAAATAGTTCCATAAATGTTTGAAAGCATAAAACTTCAAGAGAGGGGAAAGGTGTTTACTTTGCTTTAGCTGGAATGTTTTTACCACTGGTGGTCTTCTCTCTCCAGTCATTCTCCTGTCTCTTGTGTTCTGTGAATTTCTTCTCTCTTCTCAAAAAAGGATCTGACAAATTTAGATTTAGAGTGACACCCTCGATACCTGTGGAAAGATTATAAGTTTAATAGTAACTGTCTCTGAATCCTCACCTTTCCACTTATTTAACTCTTACCTCTCACTCTCACGATGATCTTTTAAAAAAAAATAGGGACACTATTGCTTACCATGTTGAGCTGTGATGCTTAGAAATAACGTTTATGAAACACCTGGCCTCTTGTTGAGTTCATGGAATAAATGGCTAACAGTGTTTCATGTGTTTCTCCTCCCAAAATATTTACATTCCAGGTTTTCAATCTGAAGATGATTCCTTAATTGCACATCCTTGGAATGCTCTCATCTGAAAGAATGATGCATGAGGAAAATGTGTTGTATTTATTGGGCGCTTACTCTGTGTCAGACACTGTGCTAAGTACTGGAATTTGCAGAATTTGCCATCATTCATTTAGTGTTTTCACACAGCTTTTATCTGATATGTTCAACTTTTTCTTAACACATTCCCAAGTAAAATCTAAAAGGTCTTCTAAAATAATAAGTTAAATGAAAATTAGTCATTGTGCATTTTTAGGCCAAACTAAAAACTCTGTATTGTACACAATAGTTATGTGTTTGGATTTTGTATTAATATATGGAAAAATAATAAAAAAATTAAAAATTATGAGATATTCTGGTTTTTGGTGTCCCTTTTATATTTCAGGGGAATTAGAGATAAATTAACAAAAGTTTAATGATGCTCTACGGCAATGCCAAGAATTATGTATACATTAGTCAAGAAGATGTCCTACATACATGATGTGCTTGCATTATTATCTGAACTAATAAAATGCACCGTTGTTTAAAAGTATAAGAAGCCTCTTTCAAATCACTTCACATGTAGGGGCAATATTAAGGATCTAGGAGTGAGGGATTCTGTAGAAGTCAGTGGAGAGGAACCTACTGATCTTTCTCTAGTGGGGTTACCACGTTGAACCGAAAGTTAAAGGATGTGTTGGTGATGACAGGGATATCAAGTACTCGGAATATCATTCACATGAAGCAAGTGGCTCCTCCCGTTGGGTTCCTCTAAATAGATTTCTCTTTATAAAACTAAGGGGCTGATGACTACTGGTTTTTATTTAATTTTTTAAAGATTTTATTTATTTATTTATTATTTATTTCTCTCCCTCCCCCCCCCCAGTTGTCTGCTCTCTGTGTCCATTCACTGTGTGTTCTTCTGTGACCGCTTCTATCCTTATCAGCGGCACTGGGAATCTGTGTTTCTTTTCGTTGCGTCATCTTGTTGTGTCAGCTCTCCATATGTGTGGCACCATTCTTAGGCAGACTGCACTTTCTTTCATGCTGGGGGCTCTCCTTATGGGGCGCACTCCTTGCATGTGGGGCTCCCCTACATGGGAGACACCCCTGCGTGGCATGGCACGTGCGTGGCATGCTTAAGTGCGTCAGCACTGCGCGTGGGCCAGCTCCACACGGGTCAGGGAGGCCCAGGGTTTGAACTGTGGACCTCCCATGTGGTAGCGGACACCCTATCCATTGGGCCAAGTCTGCTTCCCAATTACTACTGTTTTGAACTTCTCTTTCTTCTGTAAAATAATCCCCAAGTACCTCTTCATCTCCAAAATTTCTCTTTTTTTTTTTTTCTAAGAGGTACCGAATATTGAACCCAGGACCTCGTACGTGGGAAGCAGCTGCTCAACCACTTGAGCTACATCTGCTCCCCTCTAAAATTTCTTTAGCTTCTACTCACTGGGATAAACTTCTGACCTTATGAACTTTAACATATGCTCCAGGCTACTTTCTTTTTCTTAAATTATATCTTTTACCACTTTTGGCTGAGTAATGACATTACACTGCTTCAGGTGTAACTTTCTTCCCCTCTGAACACTATTTTGAGGCTCTATTTTTTTTCTTTCTTTCTCTTTCTTTTATCTATCTGTCTATCTATCTATTTTTGAGATTTCATCAATGAAAAATGGTTCACTCATGAGATGGGGTGTTCATCTGAACTGATGCATTCATAAAGCTGGCCAGTCAGTCATCCATTTCAAGTTTAATTTGGGTGGCAAAGATATCTTTGCTGAATCATTTTATAGTCTGAAAGTCCACAGGTTGTCCCCAAAAGAGCTCCCTCTTGCTTTTTACTTCTCCCTAGAACAGCTGCCTTGTTTCCTTGGCAGGATCATACACTTACAGGGTGAGCCCTTCCTGACACCTCAGGAATGCAGGCATGGAGCAGGGAGGTCTTGAAGTTCTTACCTGTAATACTTGCTGGCCTTTTGGCCTGAAAAAGCCACGACAGTGCTATATACAAGGGCCTGTTAGGATGTAATTCAATTAGAAACCCTAGGGAGATAAAGCTTGGAAGGCAGAACTCAAATTTCCCTGCTTCCTGCCGTGGACTCAGGAGACACTCTCTCAACGTAAATATAGCTCCTGAATTTATCTAAACCAAGCATGCACTGAAGAAAGTCCCACAGCCCCCTAGAGCAACCCCATATGCAGGCCAGCTTCGGCATAAGCACTTTTTTCCACAGGGAAGCTTTATTTTAACAACTCCTGCTTATTGATTGTATACAGTATGCTGACTAAATTATATAATTTAATTTTCACCCTCAACACTGTAAACTATATTGATGCATATATAATGTTTTTTTCTAAAAATTAGTTATGGTTCATTTTGTATAAAATAGACATTTTTATCTAATGGCTATTCATACATGTAAATCTAATATATAAGTAAATAATGCAAAAGTATTTGTTTACAAGTGCATATGAAATTATTTAGCAATGCATGTGTATTAGTTAGTAGAGACATGTATATTCCATCAATTTGAATCTCTTTTTTGGGGAAGTATTTACCACAGTGCTTTTATATTATATCCTAAAATATAGTTATATAAAATAGATTGAATAAAAATTGATGTAGCTTTAGTTTGTAGTTAATGAGAACATCAGAGAAGTCTTACTGCTTTTTTTTTAAAGATTTATTTTTTAGTTATTTCTCTTCCCTCCCTTCTCCCCCCCCCCCCCCCCCCCCCCAGTTTGCTGTTCTCTGTGTCCATTTGCTGTGTGTTCTTCTGTGTCCACTTCTATTCTTGTCAGCGGCACTGGGGACCTGTGACTCTTTTTGTTGCACCATCTTGGTGTGTCAGCTCTCCGTGTGTGTAGCGCCACTCCTGGGCAGGCTGAACTTTCTTTCATGCTGGGAGGCTCTCCTTACGGGGCGCACTCCTTGTGCGTAGTGCTCCCTATGTGGGGGACACCCCTGTATGGCATGGCACTCCTTGTGCACATGAGAACTGTGCGTGGGCCAGCTCCACACAGGTCAAGGAGGCCCTGGGTTTGAACCCTGGATCTCCCATGTGGTAGGCAGATACTCTATCTGTTGAGCCAAGTCTGCTTCCTGAGTCTTACTACTTTTGTGCAGTAGTTGAGAAACATCTGTAAGTTTCTATGAGCAACCAGTAAAGTTTGGCATCAGCCATTTATAGACTTGATAAGAAAGTTGGCTGGCAAATATTACGGGATTTCCTTTACCATATTTTTATATGAGGTGGGTTAAAGATGTAGAGAGCAAGCAGTAGGTTGTGCATGTGACAGAGATAGAAGAAAATTCCAAACAGGTCCTAGTGGTAAAATTATACCCATAATGTGGTAATTTTTGCAATTGATTTCATTTTATTGACATCATTATGCATTTTGGTAGTGCTATATTTTTTAAGAACTATTCTGTGACCAAATCTGAACCTCAAAACGTGCTTGATTTTTGTATTCTTAACTCTAAACTTTCGTGTCTGTAAGTGAATGACTTAATCTCTACCTTCTCTTCCATTCCTATCTATGAGTTTCCTCTTCATTAAAATACATTTTGAAAGAATTTTGCTTTTTAATTATGTCACTTATGATATAACAATTAATTTTTAAATATTTTAATCATCCTTGATTAGTATGGATGATTCTGCTCTTTTGAGATGTAGAGGAATAATCTGGTAATCTCTCTATATTCCCTGGAGATGCTAGAAAGCCTTCTAATTTTCTTGGGACCAGGCACATTGTTTTGTCTGGTTAATGTCAGTTTTCAGTCTTGCCAGCACCTGTGATGGTGGATTTTAAAGCACGATTCACTTTGTAACTTTGTCTTTTGTGCTGTGATTACAGTTATGCAAGGTTGTTATATGATCTTGTATTTGTTTGGTGATGGTTTCTACAGGAAGATTCATACTGAATTAATTCTTAATCTGGATGTCACATTTGGATGAAACAGATTTGTTGGTGGAAACCTGAAATCTATGAAGCTATCTTTCATCCAGACTTCTGTGCCATGCCACTGCAATTTAGACATTCATTAGGTTTTATATATTGTGATGGTGTAATACAATTTGCATATTCACCAAGTAGGATGAAATTATTGCTTTTCTTCCCCTTGATACTATGAGGTCAAATCTTCTGACATGCATAAGAAAGTTTGTATGATAATTATCTTTTGGAGATGCCATTACTGCAGAGCATTCATTTTTAGCAGGCATTTGTATGGGTGCTACATATGTTCTCATGATAACGTACTTGTAGTAGAACTAGAAAAGAAAAGGAATGAATGAAAGAGCAAAACTGAAGTGGGGACTGATGAATTCTTTAATAACCAGGAGATATGTGGGAAGAAATACTGGACAGAGAGATTTAATTTGAAAAAGAAATAAACCTAATGTAAACAATCTTTCTTAATATACAGTGCCATGTAGTTTACAACCTAATTGTATAGATGCAGTTTAATGTAATTTTCACAGCAATCTGTAATGCAGATGGTATTATTAACATTTTACATATGAGATAGCAGATTGGAGATGTTCATTTGCCAAAGATAAATAAATAAAGCACAACCTCTGATTCTAAATTCAATATTCTTTTCAACCAAACCTTGATTGGCTGCTCATGGTTGATTCCAAGAAAAACCTGGTGGAACATTAAAGAAAAATTCTGATGTTTTCTTCAACTTTTATACAGTTTTAATGTAGGACGTTTAATGTATTTTATTGAATTGAATCATTTTATTCTAAAGAGACACCATTGGGGATTGAATCATGTCCCCCACAAAAGGCATGATCAGGTCCCAATTTCTCATCCTGTGGGTGTAAGCAAATTTGTAAATAAGACCTCTGAAGATTTTATTAGATGAGGTGTGCCCAAACTGAATGAGAGTGGCCCATATCCAATATGGCTGATATCCTTATATGCAAAGGATATTGGTCACAGAGAGAAGCCATGGGGAAGAGCAAGAAACCTGAAGGTGACAGAATGTGGGAGAGAAAGAAGATGCAACTATGTGCATTGCCATGTGACAGAATAGCCAAGGACCAAAGATCACCGGCAGCCAGCCCCAGAATACCACAGTCCTTGGAGAGGAAACATTGCCTGGCTGACACCTTGATTTTGGACTTCTCCTAGTCTCAAAACTGTGAGCTGATAAATGCCCTTTTTTATGCCAATCCATTGTATGGTATTTATTTTATTTTATAATTTTTATTATTATCTTATTTTTTATTTTTAGGTACCAGGGTCAGGGATTGAACCCCAGACTTCATATGTGGAAAGCCAGTGCTCAACCACTAGAGCCACTTCAGTCCCCTCAGATGGCTTTTTTGTTTGTTTTCTTGTTGTTTTTTCTTTTGTTTATTTTTAGGAGGCACCAGGGACCAAACCCAGGTCCTCCCATGGGGGAAGCACGTGCGCAACCACTTGAGCCACATCCACTCCCTTATGGTATTTATTTTAGCAGCAAGGAAACTAAAACAGACATGAGAAGCTTCATTTTTATATAATTATTTTACTTTTGCAGTGTGAATATATCAGAAAACAGGTTTAAAAAAAAAAAAAAAGACACCCATAGTAATCTTCCCAAAACACGGATTCTATAAAATCATTAAAACTATTTAGGAAACTCAAAATATCTGACAAATTAAGTTGTACATCTCTTACCTAGCATAGAATATTCTCCTAATTAGGTTCATTTCCAGGCTTTGCCTTTTACCAGGTGTGAAGACTTGGGCAAGATACTTAAATTCTCTCCATTTCTTTATCTTAAAAAAAGGACATATCTATTTAGTAAAATTATTGTAAGAGTTGTACAAAAACTTAAACCCTTATCAAAGTGCTTGGGTCCTTACCTCCAATAATATTCCTAATAGCAATCCTTAAATTCGGACAAGCAACTCACTCTTGTCACTAGTTCTCAAATTTACTGTAATTTTTCACCTCCACATATTAACTCTCTTGGTGTCTCCTACCTTGAATTTTCTTTCTAATTTCTTCCATACATCCAGAGCCTGCTTTAAGGCCCACAAATGCATTATCCTTTTAGCAAGCTGTAATTCCATGACACTGATGTTTTGGCCCCAATTTTGGCACTGAGTTAAGTATGCTGTGTTCTCTTCTTAATTTCTGCCTTGTGGGCCTGTATGTTGAGCTCTCATTGCAACTGAAGACTCATTCTTCTACTTCATCAGGGTTATTACTGTGCAAATACCAGGTCCTCAATACTAATTATTTAATTTAAAAAGTTGTCCTATCAAGAGGCTAGTATTTTGGCCCTTACATTGTCATGTGCCTTTAGAGGAGGAACTTTGTTACAGGATCCATTCTTTGGAGAAATAATGCATGGAATAAAAAGAACTAGAATATCTTTAGAGAGGATGTGCTAAGTAAGAATGAGATAAAAATGAAAGCAAATTTTGTTTAAGAGTTTTATGTGACCTTTCTATATACTATCTTAGTATCCCAATTGCTTAAACAAACACCATACTATGGGTTGGCTTAAACAATAGGAATTTATTGCTACATGTTTTTGAGGCAGGAGAAGTCCAAAATCAAGGTGTCAGCAAGGTGATGCTTTCTCCCTGAAGACTGGCTCTCTGGAACTGGCTACTGGCTATTCTTGGTCCTTGGCTTTTCTGTCACATGGCTGTGCACAGAAAACTCCTCTGGGTGCCATTGACTTCTCGCTTCTGTTGCTTGTGTCTCTGTCACCTTCTCTATAAAGCTTCTAGTAATAGGATTAATACCTATCCCGACTCACCCTAATGGAAGTCGTCTCCTCAAAAGACCCTATTCACACTGGGTTCACACCCACAGGACCAGAAGTTGGGACTTGAACATGCCTTTTGTGGGGGTCACAGTTCAATCCCCAAAACTGACCTTTGGAAAATCCTATGAGTGGGAAGGAAAGATTGAAACCTTTCCAACTTCTAGAGAAAAAGTGTACAAGATAAACAAGGTGACAATGTTAAGATATTCAAACCAACATTTAGAAGAGTCTGCGATTCTGGAAAGAGAGTAGAAACACCTTTAAAATCTATTTTTGTTTTTCATTATGATTATTTGGCTGAGAGAACTATAAATAAAACATCCATTTGCATTTTCTCCTTTTATTTTTTTCCCCAAGGGAATAAATATTAAGTACAGAGTTTCAAATGTAAATGAATAACTTTTAGGAATATCTTGTATTTAAGTAAACTAATCTAGTTTCTGCTCTACAGTGATTTGGAACATTTTACATATTAAAATTTCAACATTAGCATGTTGCTTGGAGGTTTGGGAGGGAAGAATGACAATTAATGGTTGGAAACTCAACTGAGGAAAAATACAAATTCTTCAGTAATTGCACTCCAACAGGATATTAGTAAAAACTTGGTTTTTCAATGGAGCCATTGGGCTATATTTTAAGGTTTTTTTTTCAGTCGACTATGACTATGACTATGCATAGGTATTGATAGCTATAAGATGAGATTGTTTTTCTTTCATTCTATGGCTAAATGACTTCTTTTCTCCTTATTTTCCAGAATAGCTTTACAAATAATAGAATAAAATTTATTCTAATTTACTTAAAGGGATTTGGAGAGGGGAATATTTCTTTTACCCTCTTTGTCTATTGTAATTCTGTTTTTTACAGATTTGATTATGTGTTAATAAGAATTAAGTCTTATTTCAAATTTATTAAACAAAAATACTCATTTAAACATTTACAGAGGCATCATTAATTTTACCAAACATTTTCTCTTCAACAGAAAAATGGAAATGTGATATTAAAAAAATAAGTGAGTGGGTTGTGAAATTTTCCTCTAATAAAAATTTTCATTTTAAAACTTGCTCCTAATAATAACAGGGAGCATTAGAGTAGCAGCCCATTTCTGAGAGTAAAATGAGTTGTACAAGTTCTCCTTTGATCAGTGTTTTTATGCCAGTCTGTCCTGGCTTAATAACACCTAGTAAGGTACTTCCTTATGGACGTTTTCCCTTCCTTTTCATCTTCTGATAATCAAAATAAAAAATCAGTTATTGATTCCCTTCCAATTCCTGGCAGTCTCTGCAAGGGTGGGAGTGCATAAGATGGTTTCAAGGAACCTGTTTGAACCTAGTTGCAAGATATAGATAATATATACATAGCAAATCAAATCTACAAGAGAATGAATAATAAATAAAAGCAGCATTATGGAATTAAGAAGTGAGGGATATATTCCATTTCCCTTGCAAGTTATAACTGTCACTAATAGCTTTTCTTAAGAAGAAATTCCTATTAAAATGTTTTATCTTGAGAATATATTACCACTGGTAATGTGAGCCTTTCATGTCATCTTTAGTTGTATGAAGAAGTCATGTACTTCATTTGAACATAAAAAGGTAAATGGTAAGCAGTAAAATAACTTTTAAAATAATTTAATAGGATATTGAAATCAATGTTATAATTTGTGTTTTTTCAGCTTGAAAAATGACATTCATGATATTGTCATATGACAATATGATAAATATAAGGAAATTCTAGTAATTTACTGCTCTAAAGTTATGAATTATATACTGAAAAGTGAGTGCTGGGATTTATCAGACAATGCTGTCTCATTCAGCTTTACCATTGACATCAAACTCTTTGATAGTTGATCCACCAATTTGAATTATATTTAATTAAGCACAATTTTTCCTGCAAGTACCTTCATGTGAAATATAAATCAAGATTTTTTCTGAGAAATTTTAAAGAAAGTAGGCAAAGGTTTACTTTCTTTCTATGTAATTTTTAATTTAAAGTAATGTCTATATTCTAAGGTGCCTAATTCTACATTCAATATATTTTATTCTTAATTAGTTCTGAAATGTCATTAAAGGAGGATATGTTTGTAAAGAAGAAATTATTGAAATAACTGATTTTTTTTTACAGGGTAAATCTTTGATAATTTGGAATTTATCTTCTTTGATCTAGGTAGTAAAAAATGGCTTGAAGAAGATATGCCAGATGTGTGATTTGGCTGCTTTCATCAGCCTTTAGAAAATAGAATGAATAAAGGATAAATCCAATAGATGTTAAATTACTTTTCGTGTGGGATTCTGGTTAATGAGACAATGTCTGGATGCAATTATTTGGAAAGTTCTTGACCTTTTATTTGTACAAGTTGATATAATTATGATTTCATGAGGAATGGTTTTGGAATTTTTAAACCAATTTTAGTTCTCTGTTTATAATGTGACTCTTACTTCAGAAATCCTGGAAATGAACCTTACTTTTAACTTTTACACTATATCTTTAAAAGCTCAAGTGGTAAGTTCAAAGTGTTTTAGCTTAAGTTCCCATCTCGAATAATTATTCTCTCTTATGTACACAAAGAATTCGAACAGCCTCTTATTGTTTCTGTTTGTACTTAATGATGCAAACCAAGGAGAGAAAATTATATTCATGTGAAATCTCTTACTCGCTGGTTAATCAGACTTAAGTGGCAACTTTAGGAACCAATCATGGCTGGTAGCTCGCTACTTCTAGAGCTGTATTGTCCAGTACTGTAGGCGTTACCCTCATGTGACTTGTTAGGTGCTTGACATGTGGACAGTTGGAACTGAAATGTGCTGCAAATGTAAAATGCACACCAGATTTAGAAAACACAATGGAAAAAAGAAGGTAAAATATCTCAATACTTTCATATGTATTACATGTTAGAAGATAATGTCTGGATATATTAATTTAAATGAAATGTGTTATTACATTAATTTCATCTCTTTCATTTCCAAGTTTCAAAGATGGCTACTGGAAAATTTAAAACTGCATAAGTGGCTTGCAGTATATTTCTACTGGATAATATCCTTTTAAAATCATGTTCACCTTCCTTAAACACTGGAAGTGCCTCAAGCCTTGTTACCACCTCTTCTTTCCATTGACCAATTTTTTGAAATAGTATTGACTTATCTTTCGTTTTTATCTCCCACATGCTGTACATTTTGTATGCTGGCTTCCATGTAAATTTGACTGAAATTTCTCAATTTCTCTTTAAGTAACTAATAGTCTTACTAATTGCCAAACTATCTCAGTTTTTATCCTCTTATCCTCTCTGTTTTTCCCCAGCATTTGACAATTTTCAAAATACTGGCTTTCATCCTATCTTTTTAGCCCTTTCTCCTAAATTTTATTACTTCACTAATGTTACAAATGTAGTTTTTTTCACTAAGGATGTATTTATAGTTCTCTGAAGGTAGTGTGGGACAAAACTAGTTTGTCCACTTGTTTACCCTGATGGAACACACTCCATTCTATGCATCATTTTCTCAGGAGATGGAGATTTACATCTCCTTACTGAGGGGAAGCATGATGAACTACACTTACTGATTAAATTATATCAAACTGCTCAAATCTGTTGGGATAATCAAAAGACACTCTTTATGTAGATATTTCCAAATATATGTCCTGGTTTCTCCTGAGCACTAATACTACATGTACAATTACTTAATGAACATCCTCACACAGAAATCCTACCGCAGCCATGATATATTCAAAACTGCACTTAACTTCAATTTCATCCTTCCTCATTCTTCTGTTTTCCAATGAGATCTTTTATTTCAGCCAATCAAACTCTAATGGTTTAATCATTATCAATAAAGATACTTCTTTCACTTGACGTCTACATTTCATAAACCATTAAGCACTGTTGATTATAATCTTTGTACCTCTAAACCTCATATTCTCTCAACTCTACCATTCCTGTTGCTTCTAGTTTTAATATTGCTGATAGAGTTTGGGATATTGTAGACTTTAGGATAATTAATCTTGTAAGTGATGCCCATTCCCATACTCTCCCCATTTATATCTGAAAACAAAACCTGACAAAATAAATGAACAAAAATTATCTCAGTAGATACTGATTGGTTATAAAGAGCAACCTTTTTTTAAATTTAATGCTTTCTATGAATTATTTCCAAACTACTTCTAGATTTTTCTCCCAGTCCTGAACTTTAAATGATAAATTTTAGCTAATCTAAATGATTTGTTGCTTTTCATAAATATTCTACAGCCTGTGTCTTTATTGCCTTTGTTGTTTTTTGTCCCAAGCCAGAAATGTACCTTCTTCCCTCATATAAACACACAGGTCTCCGATTCCAAGTATCTGCTATATTCCAGGGCCTTTCTCAAAGTCTACCACCAAGAACTCCTAAATGGTTTCCAAAATTTATTGCCCTCCCTTCTGAACTCCCACAGCACTTCCCCCTCAACATTTTAAAATGTCATTAATCGCATTGTATTTGGTACTATAGTTTTCCATAAATATGTTTTATATTCTATTTATTCTCCTCAGAAAACAGAATTCATGACTGAGTCAAATTTGTGTACTACCTAAATATACTGTACATTATAAAAGTTCAGTAACTACTTTATTAAGTGGATGCATGTACTCCTGTATGCCAGACATACCATAGAAACAGACCATCAGTCCTTTGTTCAGAGTTTTCTGTTCTTTAGATCTATTAAGAAAATATGCTATCACTGCTGTAATACCATTGTTAGGGTTATTTCTTTTATGTATCCTTCTAGGATAAATATGGAAAGAAGGGTTTCCATATTTTGATTGACTGTTCCTCACAAAAAGTAGCTAGGAACTTCAAATGTATTAGAATGTACTCACTTCTTTCTTTCTCTTTATCTAATCCTCTCAAATGTCCTAGACCCAATTCCACTTGACTGTTTCCAAACATAAGGTTCTCTGTTGAATTTTTAAAAACTGTCTCTTATTACTATATTTGATTTAATTTGACTAAATTTTTCTTAAACTATTAATGAGGCTTTTCCATTTACCTTTTTGGTTTTAACAATAAAATTGCTCCTATGTGCAAGGTTTTTTGTCTTTATACCTTGTACTTGAGTGGGTGCATGCTGCAAGCACACAATACGTAATCAATAATTTTTGCAATAATCTTATGTGTGATTGGACATGGTAGTTATATAAGTTTCCCAGGGCTGCCATAATAAATTACTATGAACTGGATGGCTTAAAACAACACAAAATCGTTCTCTCACAATTCTGGAGGCTAGAAGTCCAAAATCAAGGTGTCTGCAGGGGCATGCTCTCTTCTAAGGCAGGATTCTTTTTTGCCTCTTCCCTCTTCTGGTGGCTCCAGGCATTCCTTTGCTCGTGACAGCGTAACTTCATTCTCTTCCTCTGCCTTCACACGGCCAACCTCCCTCGGTGTGTCCCTTCTCTTCTGGTAAGTCTACCAGTCTTTGGCTTAAGACCCACCCTATTCTTCATTTCCAAAGAAGGTCACATTCTGAAGTACTGGGAGATACAGTTCAACCTGTAAAGTGGTCATCTAGTCTTCGAAGGAAGGTCACAGACAGCCTAGCCAGTAATTTTCTTCATTCCATATGCCTTGTATTCAATAATTATTATTCTTTGGCTGCTGGAAGCAGCCACAATTATTTTCTTAGACTCTCGTCCTTCAGGACTCTTTACTGAAGCTTTGGGTTGATTTCTAGGAGATGAATGTATACCTCTACCATGCTACAATTCTATTGACACAGCTCAATGCTTTCAGGTGTCTCGCACCACAAAGTCAGATTTTTAAAGCATTTTATATGACCTTTTAATAAAAAGTGAGATGTGAAATAACTAGCAATTATTTGCAGCTGCCAAAAAATGGCACACAGGATACTTTTAATTTCACTGACAGCTGCAATCTGGCTTAAGTCCTTGTCCTTATCTAAAACAAATTTCTATTCCATTATGTTATTTAAAAAAAATAGATCAGTTGTATTATAACAAAAAGAAGTAAAAATTTGAAATGGATTACTTCATAGGAAGTAAAAATAATTTGACTCTTTTTCAAAAAGTCTAAATTATTTTTAGAATGAGGAACCTGCTGGGTAAAGAAATTAACTCCTTCAGGTGACTAGGGACCATATAGAAGGACTTTTTTTTCAAAGGTAGGAGGGGTAAATATTTCTGTCTTATTTTTAAAAAAGTTTTCAAAATTGTGCTTTAGTTTGACTTATAAAAAAGAGTAACTGTGGACACAGGTTATACAGAGTATGCATTTTAAATGAATAGTATGATTTCTTTATGATAATAAATGAACAGTTTGTAAGTTGCTGCTATCGTTAATAAAGTGCCACCCTATTGAGGGAAAACTGTGAAGTGACTAGCTTACTTCACCCTGACTAGCTTACCAAAACATTGGGATAATCTGATTGACTATTAGATGATATTGTCATATTTAAGGAGCTCTTATTTTCTAGTGTTGTCCAAAATTACTTTCTGATGGGAAAATAGTTGTAATAACTCTTACTGTAACCAAAGTGGATCCAAAGTATAAATATATCAAATACCAGTAAAATGTTATATATAATCAAACATATGTATCTTGGTTTTTACTTATCATGTCTTTTTTTTTTTTTTTTTTTTTTTAAGGACTTTGTTATATAGTTAGAATTTAGCCTGGAAGTGAAATTGGAGGAAGGCATTCTAGATAGAGAAAAAGTATATGAGTAAATACATGGAGGTGGGAAAACCCATGGAGAACAAAGAGAAAGAATTAATGGAAGAAGATACTAGAATAGGAACCTAAGGTCAGACTACAGAAGGCAGGAAGAGGGAAAAGGAGGTGTGATATTGGGGCAGTTTTGAGAGTTGGACTTGTCCTCAAGACCTTGCAGGGACAGATGCAGGACATTATATATCCCCCCATAACCCAATGGACTGGGAGAGAGTATAAACTACAATGTAAACTATAATCCATGCTGTGTAGCAGTGCTCCAAAATGTGCTCATCAAATGCAATGAATGTACCACACTAATGAAAAAAGTTGTCGATGTGGGAGGAGTGGGGGGTGTGGTGAGTAGGGTATATGGGAACCGCTTACATTTTTTAATGTAACATCTTGTGGGATCTATGTATCTTTTAAAAAAAAGATAATAAAAAAATTAACAACAACAGCAGCAACAAAAAAGATCAGACCATGAAGAGATTTTACTGTCAAGCTAAGGCCTTTGGAAATATCCTGTAAGGGAGCACTGAGCAAACTGTCCTGGAAAGAACCAGATATTAAATATTTTAGATTTTGAGAGCTGTATAACCTTTGTTGCAGCTCTTCAACTCTGCCATTGTAGCACAAAAGCAGCCACAGACAATACATAAACACATGAGTGTGGCTGTTTTCCAATAAAAATGGTATTTACAAAAACAGGTAGGCAAGCTATATCCTGCAGGATATAATTTGCAGACTTCTGCACTAGGAATAGAGTGCCTTCAGTGTTTCTTTTTTTCCTTTTTAAGCCAAGAAGAGAAGTAACTAAACTAGGGTTTGACTCAGGGCAGTAGAAGAGATAATGAGGAAAAGGGGAGATTGGAAAGAACCTTTGAAATAGAGGTGATAGACTTCATGAATCACTGAAAATGTAAAGAAGCCATCTTCCATATTCTTGAATCTGGATGGAGCAGTAGATAGTGATAGAAACAAGACCCCTAGCCTTTTCTCAGGCTGGATTAATAGATCAAATATAGTTAGCTGAAATTTCATAGCAGGGAATGTAAGATCCTGAGTTGAAAGAGTTCAAAATTTCTAGTTTAGCTTTACTGCATGTGAAAATTATTTAGAGATTTTACTTGATTACAAGCTTAATCATGAGTTAATACTTTGGTGAGATACTGAAATGACTGCATAAGGACTCCTGGAACCGTAATTACTAGAATTAATTATTCCATTTGATCCTTTCAATAACTTCTGAAGAATATAAGACATGAATTTTTCTCTTTCTGAAGAGAGAAGTTTGGGGAACTCAATGCTAGGTTTCTTATAAAAGGGTATCCAGCTGGACTGAGCATCCATTCTCAAACGTATATTTTACTCTAAGAATTATGATGCTACCACTATGGGAACTGATAAAATGGATATTCTATAATATTCTTTCTAAAAAGACCAGTAAACCAAGGAAAAGAACAGTTAAATGTCATGCCTAAAGTCCCACTGTATTCTAGGAATAGACCCAAGATTAAGACATTGTTCTGTTGTCTTTTCATTCCAGATTCTGTATGATAGCAGCATTACCTCCTGAAGAACAGGGCTCTCCTTCATGGAGTTAGAGCTACTTCACCCATTTCAAAGTATTTAAAAAGTGTTAATAGTCACCTCTCCTCCCTGTAAAATAGATAAACTACAATTAAGTAATAATTAGTTATTGTTGCTGAATTCTGTTTAATAGGAATAGAATGCCAGCTTATTACCATCTAATTAAAATATACAATTTTATGTTCCTGATGTCCTTTAATACTTTATGATTCTCAAAACTACAAAATTACTTTCAGAAATTAGGAAAATAAGGCCTTTAATATTCCTTAAATAAAATCACATTGAGGAAAAAATACTTAAGTGTATAATCTTAGGTCCTTTATGTTATCAATTGTAATTAATAAAAATTATTGCCAGACAAAAATATCTTAATTGCCGGGTATTAAATTATACTTGTTCTTTGTTAAATAAACTTGTACAAACTGGACATATAATATTTTGGGAATTTGTGTGTCCTGACACATCAAATAATGAAGTGTATTTGTGTGTATATCTCTATATTTGTTTATAGAAATTACACACATGGTTTTAAAGGAACAAATTTAAATTAGTAACATTATACAAGAAAATTAAACATTTCTTGACTGAATGAATTTTTTGTTTCTTTGCATGCATGACAGCTATATTTACTGCATCTATATAGAATATAGGTAGCTTATCCTTCATGATTGAAAAGCAAGTGTTTACACAGCATTTTATTGCTTTAATGTACTTAACTTCTAACCTAGGGAAAATAAATGTGTAAATAGTTTAAATACTTGATTCTTCTTGGAGAACAGGTTTGTACAGAATGAAACAGGCTGTTAGGCCCAAGCAATGACTCTTGGCCTTCCCTGGAACTTTTTTGGTTGTTTGATTCTTCTAGTTATCAGATTAGTAAAACTGAGCAACCTTCATAGTACTATAAGGAAATGTCTTTGACCTTAAATGTTCTTTTATAGAAGTAGTACATATATTCAGAAAATTTTATAAGAATATTTTTGAGAGGGCCAGCAAGGAAATGTTGGTTCAATATTCTTGTATTTAGTATGCACTTTTTAGTCAGAGGGTTTTGGGGCATGGAGTTGTAATGTATTCTTCTGCAACCAAGGTACCCATCAAGTTTAATCTGCTTTAAAACCTCATTGAAAACAATCTTAGGAAGTTCAATTATTTCTATGTTGAATAATGTTAAGTATCTAATATTCTTCTAAGAGTATGAAAATCTCATCACCTTACATAAAGATGCTATCAACTGAATTTACATGTATCTAATTTATTGTCACCTGGTGCTAAACAAGTTTAGTTCTGTTGTCCCTCCCTCTCTCATTGTGCTTCTTTATTGTTTTGCCTAGAATCCATGTAAACAGACTATTTAAATATTAAAGAGTATTTAAATCATATTAAATGATATAACATAAATAGTGCGTTGGCATGAGAATGATTTTGTGATATTTTCATTTAATGGCGATCAATTCTGATCACTAGCAATGGACCAGCATCACTTAAGAGTCTTGTCAAGGTCTATTGCCATGCTTTCCTTCTGGAAAATATATTTAACTTTTCTAAAGAGGAACAGTATACTCTTATTTAATCTTTATTGCATATGGCTTTTGAAAGGATTCTCTTTAAATTATATGCTTGAACTGAAATTTTACATGACTTAGATTTTATCATTCTAAGCTATCAATATTTTCTGTTGTGTGACTTAGATTGTGGGGTCTTGGTTCAGAAAAGGCAATTCAGATCTGAGTTTTAATCAAAAGAAGGGTAAGAAATTTTTTTTTTTAAAGGCACATTCATTTTGGAAATAGTTTATTCTAAACAAATTTGACCTCTGGGACATGAAACAACTTCACTTCATCTGTACTAATGTTGAAGGTGGAGTCTTCAATTTCAGTGCAATGACCTGCGTGTTCTAGTGAATCTCTTCCCTCTCTTGTGTCCCTCACACTTAAATTTCTTGTGTTCTCTTACCCGGGATCCTTTCATCAGTCTGAGGTAAATTCTTTTATGGGGCAAACTAGATTAAAAAGCAAAGTCATCCATATGATTTTCATCACTTTCTGTTAAATTGAGTATGGTAGCTAATCATCATATTTAATTTACCTAGTTAAAAAATCTCAACAGCAAAACCAAACCTGAACAGGTGGTTCGTATTGAAGACATAAAATAACCTTTATCATTATAGACTAGGAAAATTCTTTTTCTATTACACATTACTTGGATAGAATAAAGTAGACAGCTCATGCTGAGAAAACTGAAATGTGGAGAATGCAAGAGTTAAAAGGCAGACAATACACTCAGTAGTGGCTCAGGAATGGATCTCTGAAAATTTACGATGAACCATCCAACTTGAATGAATAAAAAGCATGAGCTGATCTGTTGTTTGCTTTCCGTTTTGAAAGTCTTTGTATAAATTGAGTATGCTAATTATTTCATCTTCCTGATTAAATTTATAAAGTCACTTATTTCTCCTATGTTAAATTTATTTGTAAGGGATTACTGGCAATTATTTTTATTGCTTAATACATTTTTTTTCTTCTGAAGTACAGCTTTTATAAAGTGAATATATTTATGATTTTGCTGCTGTAGTACTGAGAATCATTTATGCATTTCCTAAGATTTCTTGCTAATGATATCAACCTAAAGGAGTCTCTTTCCATAATTTAACACTTAACCTGGGATGTTTAGGTTTTGATTTGGGGAGTTCTAATTTTGGGTTTTAAATATTTAAGTGTTTCCAAATAGATCTGATCATAGATTTGCCAAGTATTTCATAGTGTAATAAGATCCCTCTTGTTAGGAAATATATTTTCTAACTATTTAAATTGAATCTAATGTTCTTTTTTTGATGGAGTATATGCACTTTATATAAAATTAATGCTTTATGAAAGGCACTTCTTCCTGCTTTTCCATTTAATTGACATAAAGGAGACAGTATGTTTTCAGGAGCAGTAATTCAGAGAGTGCTGATACATTCATATATTATAATTGCAGAAGTCCTGGACATGAGGAGTGTTTTGAATTAAATTCTGCACCTGATCACATGCCTGTTGGAAGGTTTCCAGAGTGTGGTCTGGAAAGGACTGTTACTTGCAAGTTGTGCCACTGAAATTAAGATCTACTCCCCAGAGAAGACAAGTGAATTAACACAGTATGCTTTATGCACAATGAAAACAAACTAATCTGGGTTACTACTTTGCTTAGAACTGTAAAGATTGTAATACCATACACCTGCAGTTGATTGAGTGAACTCTATTTTTATATTAAAAATAGAATCACTGATTTACTATATGCCTTTGTTTCAGATTCTTCCGAAATGCTAAGATTTTCTGAAAAGTAGGGTTTTTATATTAAATTCTGGTGCAATACTGACTTGCTTTTCCATTTCTACATTTTCTACTTTTTATTACACAATGGCCTAATCAATGATAACAAAATATTAACGTAAGCAATCAATAAACATAGAGCCTAGCTTTGTACTTTTGCTTGTATATATCGAATATATTTTAATATAAAAAATCATTGGTGCCATATCATTAGCAAACAAATAATAATCACTCAGACATGAAGAAGCATTCAAAGACTAGAAGATTTTGGTGATGAAGACAGGAGAAATAATAGAATTGTGCACCAGCGCTCTTGGTGTATCTTGTAGGGAATATCTAGAAAATTAGATTAATCAAGGAGCAGACATTTGGAAGAAAGTTTGTGTGAATGCCTGACAGTCTTGCTCTTTCCCTCATTTCAAATGTTGGCAGGGTAGCAGGCAGCTCCAAGGGAAATGTGCTCCTTTCATACTTGAGTAATTGATGAATTGTATGCAATATGCAAATGAGAATCCATAAATCTTATGAATGACAGCTTAATTTATGTGAGCCTTAATGAATGCAGGATTAGATTTTAATTAAATATCCTCAAAGGCACCCTGAGTAGTAGATTTTTTTAGGCCTTGTTTTTTGAAGACTTGTTTCTCAAGCAATACATTTTACAAAAGCAGAAAATCAGGCAAAGAACTTAGCCTATATTTTAATAATAAGCGTCATTTATTATTTTACATAGAAAACAGCAGATCAAGGGATAAGTCCTTAGCAAAATATGTACAGATCTCTTTATTTTGTACACATTTCACTAAATTTGATTACTTTCAATTACTGTTGGTCTCTGATATCATATGCTTTTTTTAATTACAAGAAAGTTATTAAAACTTTACAAAAATACACTAGAGCTGAAGAATTGTTTAATAAAAGACTGTATTAAGTAGATAAACATTTAAAATATTAAATCTAATTTGATTAAATAAAGTCTTCCTATTCTTTTTTCTTTTTTCAAAATTGCCTCTCTAGACAATATCTAATAAGATAAGATGATAAAGACAATAAATAAGACTATTTCATGCGTGCTATTTAATAAGGAGAATTGCATAGTAAAATTACACTGAAATATTGTATCCTCCTGTGGAATAGTTAACTGTTAATTCACTGTAATACCTTCAACTTAAATATAGTTTTCTCATTGACTGTATGTAGAATGGCAAATACCATTTTACTTTTTTCCTTGACATGTACTTTTTGAATCAGAATTTGATTTAGAACTAAAATGCACACGACTAGATGTTTAGAAATGCAAACATTTATGTCTTACATTTAAAGTACTTCTTGTAATCTCATTGAACTTACTTTTTAGTCCTAATCAGTTGTTCCAACTTTATCAGTTTTTAAATCTCAGTCATAAAAGTATTCTTTTTATTTTCTCTTACAGTAACACTACAAATGTCTACATAAATAGAAAAAAATGCACATATTTTCCCTCTCAGGTGAAACAAATATATAAAGTTTCAAAATGCAGCTTATTCACCCACCGAAACTTTGTGTAGATACGCAGGTGTCTAATGCATTGAGATGAATAGGGCAGTCAGAATCCTGGTCCCCAGCTGAGATGCTGGGGTTGGGGTATCTGTGAAACTTGAAATTGTATGTACAGTTTTGGGTTTATGGTATTTGTTCGTTTTTCTGACTAGATGGTCCATAACCTTCAACAGGTTCTCAAAGGAATTCATTTTTCAGGAAAGGTAAACTACTAAAATATAAAACATAGTAGTAAATACATAATTTAGTAGAATAAAATGTGCCTGTGAAATCAGACAAAAAACATGTGCTCATTTGCTGTAATCCACTTCCTTTATAAACCATTAAAGGAATAATCATCTGTAAGCATATTTTTCCTGAAGTTTTTCTTTAATTACTTTTTAAAATATAGTATTATTTATTTTCAGATCAGTATCTAAGCAAAATATCCTGCATTTTTGCTGTATTTTCACTATCACTGCTAACTCAAATATGGTGATGATTTAAGGAGACCATTTCTCTAAAAGATGTGATCAATTCTTAACCTATTTATGCAAAGAACTTCTACTGACCAAAGTAAAATGTATATGTACAAAGTAATAAGTGGATGTAGATCTAGAGAAAACATTGAAAAATATTTTAGAAAAATCGAGATTTAATTGATTTTAACTTTGCTGTAAGGTTATATTTTGCCTATGTAATTTAATATAAATACAGAGTTAGTTACCAATTGACACCTCTTACTAAATTTTGATGTTCAGATTTTATTTCAATCCATCATTTAATATATACGTACTTTTTTCTTACATAGTTTGAGCAGGTATATTGTGATTATGCTATGCCACTCCTTTCCTTAAGCATTTATAAACAAAGGCATTTCACTTTAATATTAAAACTAAGAGAGCACAATGAACTGAAAGGGGAGAGCTAACACTTGAATCAAATTAACATTCCTGAGATAAGTTTTAAAACTAAAATTTGTATTGGGGCCAATTTACATTTACCTTCCCCCCTTTTCTTTCTTCATCTTTTTTTAACCTCAACTGAATCTGTAGTCTCATTTTCTTAAAGGCTATGTTGCTCAAAGCAGTAAAGTGGCAGCAAAGAAGATGCCTTTTGATAAACATCGTTTTTGAAGATAACCCTCTTAATATTGTTTTGACAAAACTCGTGCTGCAAACTTTGCAAGCTCTCTTTTGTTATACTAATTCATTTTCAAAGCAGTTATTTCCGTTATTTTCAAAATATTTGTTCTTAAGTATTTTTTAACTGATTCAATTTTACTGCAAGAGATGTTTTAATCCACACATAGACTGCATACATGTTGTCACTAGTAGCTTTCTTTGACACTTATAATATCCCTTGTTTAGAGGTTTGTGTTGTTGGAGAGAATTGCTTGTTCCTTTGCATATCTAATAGTTATAGTTACTTATGACTGGCATTCCTTATATCATAAAGATTTAGGCATGAAGAAAAATTTCTAAGGTGAATGTTAGAGACTGTTAACTATTTGAAGGTTCTTAGTTTACTCAATATGGGCTTTATTGGAGAAACTGCAACTTTCTTTTAAAAATTAAAATCACCTTGAATGATAAAAAATTATAGTTGCAAATTCCTTAACAATTATTCACTGTTTAAAACTCTAGGCATTATGTAAGTTTATTTTATTTGTTATTTAGATTAAGGTGAAGTTACTAATATTGCTAGATATAAGTCATTAATACTTTATTCAGTCAACTTTGAATTTGAGTGTTATGATAACACGAAAAATTTGGAAAGGCAGTAGATATAATATCTGTGCAGCATTTCAAGGCTGCGTCCAAGTTATTTTGAACAATTGATTACAGAGCAGGGTTTATTTAAATTTAGATGATCTCAAGCTTTAGTGTCGGTCAGCTGGAATAATTTCAGATTTAAATTGGCATGCACTGGTTATATTATTTTTAATCACTATAAATGCATGTAAATGTACATAAAAAGACATGTTAGCAAAAACTGCTTCCCTGTTGGGAGTCAAAAGGTAGGATTGTCCAAGTATAGAAAACTGTTTTCAGTAAGTTTTTAAAGATTTTCAAATGTAAAATCACTGTTCACTTGAGCTAAACAAGGTAAATACAGTCATAAACCCTTTAGAAGCCTTCGAGGGTATTGGCTTCCTATACTTTGCTGCCTTTGTTATGAAAATCAAGAAGTTTAAACTAGTTCACATATGATAGGAATTTATTTTTCTGCTTATCTTAGAGGTCCAATTGAATGCCTGTGTATTGCTTTCAATACTGAGAAGTCTTATTAGACTAATCAAAGAGTTGTTGTTGCCCATCAAGATATTCTGAGAGGAAAGTGAAAAACCAAATGGAAAACGATAATCTGCCATTCAAATTGTAAAGAAACATAGGAAAACTGATGTGGGGTTAGAAAATAAATTTGAAATAAAAATACCATACTAAAAACAGAGCCTGTCGTATTTGTAAAAAAGCTATCAATATGAGAATTTTCCTTCACTAATGATTGCAACAAAATTTGGTTATTGTGTCAAATGCAAATCAATATCAAAAGAGTTTTTCATGATGAATGTACAACTCTGATTATACCAAATGCCATTGATTGTACACTTTGTATGAATTGAATGGTATGTGAATATATTATAATAAAATTGAAAAATTTTTTTAAAGAGGTTTTCAACATTATTGTCCAGATACCATTAATTTGTGGTGTCTGAAGTTATAAAATACCTTAAAACATAATACCTAATAGTTTGGGTACCAACTTTATTAAGACGCAATTTAATGACTTTTATGTCGTTTAGGATGAATAGTTTAGTTGTTTTCTGGTTTTGATATCATAAGCCGTGCAAAAAGATAAGAACAGACCTGGGAATATTGTGCATACTCTGTTCTTCTCATTTATGGAAGAGAAGGGTTTCCTTGGTATTGGGTCACTCTTTCCCTGAGACTCCCAATAACAGCATTATTCTAACCCTAGCCCAACCTCCCCAATGCGCGTGGAGCAGTCGTCAGGACTCTTCACCTGTCTTCAGCTCATACTTCCAAATTCATCTTACTTACTTTGTAAGAAAGCTGAGACTCATATATTTAATCCCCATTATGCAGATGCAGACATTGAGCCCAGAAAACATAAGTCCTACTAATAAGCAAAAGCTGCCCTCTGTAACTCCTGACCACAAATTTAAAGCTCTTCATCTTATGAAAGTCAATGATTTTATGTGACGGGCAGTCCAGTTCTTTATCAACCTAGTTAAGGCCACACTTTCTAAAGCGGTGAAAAAATAAATGAGAAAATGATATGTATCTTCTTTGGAATCATTATAAGTGACTAAACATTTTTATGTTGATATAAGCCAAGCTCACTATAATGATATTTTTCAGGTATTGTTATACAGGCGTCTCTTCTTTCCTTTTCTAATTTTCAAGTTCTATCAAGAAAACTATTAAGTAAGGGGTTTCTTTGATGTGCACTATGCCTTAGTCCCTGGAGGATGCAGTTGGAAACCAGTGAAGTCTGATATATAAGGGACTTGTTAATTCCATCCTTTAGCCCTTAACTACTAGAGAGTAGTTTTATTTTATTTTTTTAAAGATTTATTTTTTATTTCTCTCCCCTTCCAACCCTCCCCCCCATTGTCTGCTCTCTGTGTCCATTCACTGTGTATTCTTCTGTGTCCACTTGCATTCTTGTCAGGTGGCACTGGGAATCTGTGTCTCTTTTTGTTGCATCATCCTGCTGCATCAGCTCTCTGTATGTGTGGTGCCACTCCTGGGCGGGCTGCACTGTTTTCGTGTGGGGTGCACTTCTTGTGCATGGGGCACCCCTATGCAGGGGGCACCCCTACATGGGACAGCACTCTTGGCGTGCGGCAGCACTGTGCATGGGCCAGCTCACCACATGGGCCAGGAGGCCCTGGGGATCAAACCCTGCGTCTCCTATATGGTAGGAGGACTCTCTATCAATTTAGCCACATCCACCCAGAGAGTAGTTTTATCAATTATTTTTTTAAAAAGAAAAAGAAAATAAGCAATAAACATCTTCTACCCAAAGGCATAGACTCTCTTAGGAAATCTCCATTAGTTGGCAGGCTCACCAGGCTTTAAGGTGGAGGGGCTTAATGGGATAAGAAGAAAAGAACAAAGCAACAAGGCATAAAGAAAAGCCAAAGGAGTATGGTATCCTTAATTTCATTCTTTTTTTTTTTAAGATTTATTTTATTTGTTTCTCCCTACCCCAATCATTGTTTGCATCTGCTATGTCTGTTTGTTGTGTTCTGGTCTTCTCTTTAGAAGGCACTGGGAACCAAGCCTGGGACCTCCAATGTGGGAGGGAGGCACCTAATTGCTTGAGCCACCTCTGCTCCCTGAGTAGTGTCTCTCAGAATTTTTTCCTCCTTGTGTCTCTTGTTGCATCATCTTGATGTGTCTGCTCTCCATACCTGCATGACACATTAGCTCACTGTCTTGCTTGTCTTCTTTAGGAGGCACTGAGAACTGAACCTGGGACCTCCCATATGGTAGGCAGGAGCTCAATTGTTTGATACACATCCGCTTCTGCATTCTGACATTTTACCAGATAGATTTTACTATCTATATATAAATAATATAGAAACTCATTTATAGTAAATATCATATGCTGATTGTATACTGCTAGGGAATATTCCTTTCTAATATATAAATTATTCAGGGTAATGATTTATATTCTAGAGCAAAAATAACTTAAAGATATAACTCATAATTGTCTAAAAGTATAAGTTCTAGTTCTAGTTTTATAATAAATATTAATATAATAGATATACTATGCAAAAGAATTATTGAAACATTCAGGTATATAATCAGAATTTTAAATATCTATCATATACCACTCATGAAGTAAAATACTTTAATATACTGTTAAGAACTTTCATCTAAAATCTTTATTTAAAAAATGGCATCACATTTCTCTTTTTCCAATGGAGTTTTAGGGCAGAAAATTTGCTACTGAAATGTTGGGATTATTTTATGATACTATCAAGAATAAATAAATTTTAGGTTAAAAATAATTCATTGCATTTCCAATAAAATGACATAATGTTGGGGGAAAATGAGGACTAGTTCATTTTTAATTTGCATCACTTTGTTATTATTGTAGTTCTTTTCAAATAATGGCTAAAAATGAAAAATAGAGATTGACCCTTAATTGTAACAGCGCTATCAGAAGCCTCTGAAACAAAGCTGCTTTCAATCTAAGCAAAGCCATATAATTAAAGCATTTGGAATACCCCTAGTTACCAAATGAGTAAAAGTGGCATTTAAGTGTTTGGCCCTTTAATCCAAAGCCCTTAGTAGATGAAAATATGTTCATCTTTTACCTCCCCTAGTGATAATTATAATTGTATTGTTGGATCACATTTCTTGACTCTTGTGTAATTTAGCTCTGTCAGCATTAATCTCTTGGCTGTTCACATCAGTGGAACTAAATGTCTGCTTAATATTATGTAGGTTATGTAGCTGTCATCCTAGTTGGGGAAAAACAATGAAAAAATTTACCATGGTATTAGGCAAATGTATTATGAGTACAACAGGCCTAATATTGGTACATTTTTGCTATAGTGAAATAATGTTTTATTACTTGCATATTTGGAAATACAATTTCACTTTCTTTGTATGGAATATCCATGGTAGATTTACTTCTCAAACATCCATGGTTACTTTTCCTTATTTTTTCCATTATTACTGTTTGCTGTACAGTATTTATAACAGGAAATAGCTGTGAATCGTTGAGTAAAAGAAAAATGTTTTATAAGGCAGATTTACATTTCCCTTTCAGTATCTGAGAGCAGTTATATTTATCTGGGTGTAGGAACATTCTGACAGGTGTGAGGGATAACTTCTTGATCTCTACTCACTACTGCATAAAAATGAATCCTTTGATGAAGACCTCTTAGTTAAAACTGATAAGTACAGAGAACATACTGTCTGCTATTTTATATCACTTTATTACCTTTATGTTGATCTTGGTATTTTATGTGGATAGGAGAGCACTGACAAAAGGTTCACTAAATTGTATAGGCATTTGTAAAATCCACCTTTAGCTACAATGTGATCCTTACATCAAGGACCAGTTTGCAGGCAAAGGATTCATGTTTCATTAAAATACAGAAAATATTCTCTATAGAACCTGAAAATTTAAATTCTATGGAGTGTTTTGGAATTTAAATGAATGGATTCCATTTATATTACATTTCAATTTAGGTGGTCAAGCATTTTCGTTAAGCGTGATTCTGGGCTGAGCCTTGAACTAGACATATGACTGATAATTGGACATTAAGGTATATTTCTTGTCTGAGAGAAAGAATATGTTTTGGAGAATGGAACTGTGTGTGCAGGAAAAGAGTTAAGACTTACAAATAAATATTATTGACATCCACGAGAATTCAAACTCCTTACCTTGGCAGCTTCTCAGAGTACATGTCTTTCCTTTCTCCCCCTCCCATGCTAAACCCAGACATACTGGCCTTTGCTGGTTCCTGAGCAGGCCCAAGGTTGTTCCACCTGCATCATTCTGGACTTACTGGTCCATCAGTCTGGAGTATTTACCCTCCTGATTTTCCATGACTGGTGACATCTTAGTATTCAAGCTTTACTTCCTAGAGAAACTCCCTATCCTACTAATCTAAAGGCACCATTTCATAGTTTACTTGTCTATATTTATTTTGTCTCTCTCCACCTTGAATCTTCCCCAGTACATAATAAACTCCCAATAATTGCTGAGAGAATGAATATACAGAAAACACAAATATAGAAATCACGTGAAATAAAGGTGCAAGCATTCAATATAATTCAAAAGACTTCCCAAAGAAGTCACTTTTTAAACCCCTTTTTGATTGAAGAAGATATAAGATCCTCCTCTAACCAAAAGGAAAATGTAGGGAATGGCATGAAGGCCATGAGGAGAGTATAGAAAATACCAGGTAGCTCTGACTTCTGGGGGAGAATCTTTGTAATTAACTTCCATGCAACAAATATTTTTGAGTATGCCTCTTATGTGCATGAAACTGTGAAACATACTCAAATGCAGTTAGGTTGATGAAAATTTGGGATGTAAAGTTTGTAAAGTAGCCTGAGGGCAAAAAAAAAACCAAAACAAAAGAAAACAAACAAAAGCATCCAAACAAACAAAAAACCAGAGGTTTGGACATGCCGCAAAAAAACTGAGAGCTGTGGTGCTCCTTGAGTTAACAAATCTTATGATAAAATTAGCCATTCGAATATTGAGTCAAAGGCAACTTTTCAAAGGTAGTTTACAAAGGCTTCACTTGTTTTTGTTCTTAAAAAATAGCACCAGAAGTTGCATTCACACAGAAGAAGGAGATGCTTTTAAATGCAAATACTCATAATTTACACTTTTAACTTTGATTATCACCTACATTCTTGTAGGATTTACTTGATTGTTGAAAGCAAAATATAAAAATGTATAGATGACTTGGGTGATCGGTTGAAATGTCTATGGAGGAGTAGGAGTGCCATGAGGATTGCCAAATTATAATTATTCTGAAGATAGCTTTGGCTATCATTCAAAATCTTTTCTGGTACTCTTTATTCTAAAAGCAATGGGTAAGATGGATAGTACTTGCAAATGTTGATAGAGCAGCTAGTCATAAGGATAATACAATAGTCTAAGGAAAGAAGCAACTAATTAATGAAATGGCAAAAAATATTTTTTAAAAAACATACTTGAGTACATAACCAATTGGACTTGGTGATGAAGAGTGTGTTGTGGTAAAGGAAATAATAGAATTTCAGATTAGAAAGAGGTCTTAGTTATGAGAGAGTTCAAACCTGTACCACATGGTAATTCTGTTTTCTAGTATATTTGATAAATTGTATAATTTGTCCAACTTCTACATGGCTGCTGCAAAAATGAAGATCTCAAAGGAAGATAATTCTGTGACTCCAAGAGTCAACCAACCCTTCCTTATGTTTGGTCAAAACCTCCTCCCTTTGTTTTTTGAGCTCAGAAGTGAAAATAATAAATCTATTCTCTTTTTAGTAAATATTTTAAGGTTCTAATCTCTCCTAATCTGTCCTAATCTCTCTCCAAAGATTTTATTTTCCATGTGGAATCGCATCATTTCTTTTGTTCTAGATTTTGAATTTTTAAAAACTGTGGTTGTTTCTCTGGGTGTACGCTAGGTGATTAATAATCTTTTCAAAATCAGGGCATAGGAGCAGTGCCCTGAGCAGCAGCAGACCAGGTCTGAGTGGTGTGTGATTGAGTCCACCCTGGCTTGGTCACCCTAACACTTGTAATCATAATTGATTGCTGTGGTTTCTTTTAGTAAAAACATTTTTCCACTAATAATTCTAGTGTTGTTAGGTCTAAGGATTTAACTGGAAATGATGAGATTAATCATTAATATAGCAAATCTCAAACAGAGGAAGTGCATTCAATGGGAGATATCAAAATGTAGGCCACCATTGAATCTTAAATGGCAGGAATCTAAAGAAAACTTGATTTCTTTTTCTATTTTATTCTCCTGATAGTTCTCATGAAATATACGGTTAAATCTAAATTATGATAGAAAATGTAAATGAATTTTAATGGAAATCATAAAAAGTGCAAATAAGAAACATTAAGAGATGGGGTTATACATGGGCATTGGCTAATATAAATGAAATGTTTATAATTCTTGACTGTCTCTTGGAAACTAAATGCCAGGAACAGAATGCATATATTTATGTGTGAACTGTTTTGTACATGTTGTGTGTGTATGCGCAAGTGCGATTACACACTCAGGTCCTTGCAATATTTGAGAGACTGTGTTTTCATTCCTGGTCACCACCTTAGCAAACTAATCAATGAGGCATGAACTGCTATCTGCAGTGAAAGAAATGAAAAATAAACTAGAGATAATCCCTCAGTTAAAAGGTTATTCTGTGTGATAAAAGCTATTTTGTTAATTTATTTACTTACTGGTAGAGTGAGATAAAGTGAAAGTACAATTAGGGAATTCTCATTGAAAGGATTTTAAAGGGCAATGACGACTTAATATTTTGTATTATTTGATTGACATTTAATAACATTTTAAACTAAAGTTTTCCATATTATTTTGCTTTAATTTATTTTGTGCTTTAAACTTTGTATTTATATCTGTAAGATATTGATTATTCAAATAAAATGAAGTCTTCTTTAGATGAATCCTAAACATTTTTTATTTATGTCTTTTAATTTAGTGAGGGATGATAATTCTTGGGCAAGTTTGTTCCTTTAATATTTTCTGGTAATTGTATGCATGGTATAGACTTAAAAAATTATTTATTTCTTTTTCCAACTGATTTATTCATCAAACATCGTATTAAATGTCTGTTAGGTAACAGACTGTTGAATTCTGGGGAAAGAGAAATAAATAGAACATAGTTACTGCATTTAAAGGCTATATGTGCCTAGACAAAAATTTATATATAAATATTTACAGTAACGTGGAAAGGATTATAACATAGCCATGATAACATGGAAATTATCCATGTGTACCTGGGGATTTCGGGGGAAGAATGATGTGAACTAGTTTAGGGTTTCTTACATAGACAATTGAAGAAAAGGGTATTCCAGGTAATCTAGAAGGGTTAGCATCTGTAAAGCATGAATTTGTGAAAGTAATTAGATACCAACTTCAGAGTGAGACTGGGGAAGAAATTATGTCTCAAAAGAATTCAAGCATTGGATCTTGAATGGTCTTGTATGTTACAATAAGAAATATAGTGAACTTTGGGAGATCTGCAGAATGCACTGAAGATGTGGAAATGCTATTTCTACATAGATCTCTTAGGCCACTGTTAAAAAATACTGCAGGGACATGAGTGAAATGACCTAAAATAAAGCAGTAACAATGTGAATGAGGAATATGAGATTGAATTGAGAGATGTGTCATAGTCAGTGGAAGTTGGTGGCCCCTGAGTTGAGAAATGGAAGGGACGCTAAAGGAGAGCGGGGAATTGGGGTGACTCTTTGGGTTCAGCTTTGGCGACTAGATGAATGGTGACTTATAAACAGAGATATGGAGTGCAGTAGGTAAATGAGATGTATTGAATTTGACCTGATGTTGAAATGTCCAGATGTCCAGTACCTCAATGGTAAGAAAGGTTTAGACCTCAAGAGAAAAGAAAAACACCAATTCCATATCCATGAAATTTGTTTTAATCATTGATGAATTAGATATCAATTTCATATCTAAGCTGATCTAGAAATTGCTGATATATACAAACTTTTGATCTAAGAGTTGGATATTTTGGTGCCTTTTCAGAAAAAGTGACAAAAGAGAATTGTTAAAGTCCATTATTTATCCCACTAGACCAAAAGTTGCATTTAAAAAATTATATAGTCTGTTTGATATACTTTTGTCATTGGAAAAATACTCTTAATTTATGTACTCTGTATTCACCAACAGGTATGTATCTGTAACTATTAAAATTCTCTTATAATATCCTTACTTAGAGAGATCAGGCAAAACAAGAGACAGAATAGTGATGCTAATGTAGAAATGGGATGAAGTTTATGGAACAAGTATAGGGAACCACCTTCTTAGGTTTGGAAGAATGCATGTACCCTTGAAGATTGCAGAATACCAGTCATCTTTTTCCTTTATTCTCATTGCCTGCATTCTTGTTATTAACCATCCTAAGATAATATTATCATCTCTAACTATTTATTATAGAATTTTAAATTTTACCTGCCAGAGTACCACTTGAGGATGTCAGGAAAGGGAAGATGTGGTTTCAAAAAGGTTAAGTGTCTGCCCAAGTTCACCCATCTAATAAGTGATGACTTCTGTCTTTTGATCTGTGGCCAAGTGATCTTTTTTTCTCTATTATTTAGAGGCAGCATGGTATAATGAAATAAGTACAGGCTTTGAAGTCAGAGATATATGGCCTGACAAAAGATCTGAAATTTATGAGTCATGCTGTTGACCAGTTAACTCCTATTTCCTAATCTGAGAAATGGAGATAATATAATCTTGAAAGTGTTTTGGAGATTTAAATGAGATGAGATAGTTTACTTACCTGGTATGCAAAAGGGGTTCCCCTATATTAGTTTCCCCTCGTTCCTCAGTAAAGTTAACAATCTTAACTCCCTGTGTTCTCAAACTGGGAGTAAAATCTAGACCTCAAAATTGAGAACAATATTTCTGTTTAATGTTTGAATAGATCTCTTGTCATCTGTATTAAGTCTGTCCATCTTGAAAATGTATATTATACTATACACAAACGTGCACCACACACACAAATGCACCTTAAGCAATTACTGACTTGCTCAAATAAGTAAAAGTATGAAAAAATTGTTATAAACATTATGGTTCTTTTAAAAAAAGATTCCCTTGTTATGTAATTCTGGAAAGCTACCATTTTAGGGGCAACTATTAATCAGTGACTAGTGCTCTGAATTTTCAGGAACTGTCCATATCTTTTCATTCAGTTAATATTTTTAAACTTCTCTTATCGATGGGGTACAATTATGATTACTTCTTATTGGTATATTCAAACTTGTTTTTATCATAATATGAACTAACTCTACTACTGGAATCATTGAATCTTTTTCAGTGAAAATGTACTATAAACTCCATGGGGAAGGATATTCAGGAGGAAATAATATAAATGAGTATCTATTTAAGCTTTTAGGTTAACATGTTGACATAATTGGTAATAATTAATAGGTAATACATCTATTAACTTTAAGTATCTATCTAGATATTATTAGAGGGTTTCAAGTAATGATGGAATATTTTTTGCCTGATTATTATCATAACCTTGCTAAATTTTATTTTATATTATAGTTGAACATTATGAGTTGAAAAGAGACTGATCAAAACTTCTTCCATAATGCTTACTTATGAATATTAGAAATTATATTTATCTCTTTACTTGTTTCTGGATACAATTATTCTCTTCTAAAAATGATGTGTTTATAGAATTATACATTTTTGTAAACTGGATTTTAAAACAGAAATGCCAGTATCCCTTTTACTGAAAATGGTAGGAATTGTACTACTATAATCCATCAAATTCATTATTTATTATGCTCCAATTGCAGAAATAACAAATACCTTAATTAATGGATTTAATCAATTATGTTTTCATACCTTAACTGCCCGTAGAAGCACCTGAAAAAAAGTTTCCTAAGCAGGTCTACCTTTTAAAATATCATGAGAATTTAATAAATTGATTTAGATAAATGTAAAATTGTCTAAATCTGTAATGCTCATTAATAATCCATCTAGAAGCTTTTGTTTTTTGTGGATTTGGACCTTATCTACAAACAAACTTTGGTATTGATACAATTTTAAGAGAACAATAATATATTTCTGTAATCTACCATTTAGTCCATGTTTTATGCATGCATAGACTATTGTATTAATCTCTTTTAAACAAAGGAAAGAAATTCTTTGCTAGAAATAGCTTTCTTTTGCCTTGGCTTTGTGGCAAAATGACATTAGGGAACGTATATGGCTGTTGTTGAACCTGATTGCTTTAGCAGCCCTCGGGTTGATGGTATCAGGTTCCACCTTGCCCTGCTGGGTCAACATGGACTCAGGCCTTTAAAGAGAAAAGTTCAGGGAAAGTTCACTTCTATTGTTTTACCATGGTTACAATACAGAAAGGGGGAAAAGGAGAAGAAGAAAAGAAATTTTGGGTTTGTGACACTTTGCTGCCATGAGCCCTTTACTGGTTTTTTTTTTGCTTTTGTCAAGTATATATTGCATCAGAGAAAATTAAAACTTAAAATATTCTATAAATGAATACAAGCTAAAGTAGACTCTATTATCACTTGTAAGAAATGCCCGGCATATTCTGTGAAGCCTGGTGTTATTGTAGCAAGTATTTAGATTGGTTTAATTTCATTTAAAATCTTTAAATTATTCCTCAGGAAAAAATTAAAAACTTGTAAGGTTGCTGTGGTTTGAAAGGTGTGTTGAATTTTATTAAAAGTAATTTAACTTTGGCTAAATATGTTGAAATAACTGTATAACTTAATAAACTTAAAGAGGGGAATTATATTTATTACTTTATTGTAGTTATGTACTAAAGCAATTTTTTCATTAAAGAGTTTTTTTGTTTGCTGTACTATGATACCTAATGGGCCAGCATGACATTAGTCAAAGCAGCCTCTGAGAGTCTTTTGAATATAGGTAAAAGTTCAAACTAATTTAAAATCCTGAAGTTTAGGCTATACTTGTAAGTTGTGGAAATTTTTGTTCTAAAAATATTTAACCGAGTATTAGTGCTAAGGAAGGTCAATGCAATTTAGTTATTTCACATTTTGTCCTCTGAGTCTTTATCTTCAAGTTTATGAACTTTAAGCTTACAGTCAAAACAATACCTGTGGAGCTATTCTTATTTTTAAAATACAAATAATACATACAATGTGGAATGTTATCTGTATGATTCAGATATAATCACTGCTGATATTTCAATCTATTTTTTGTCCATGTTTTATTTTTTATTTTTAGGAAGTACTTGGGAATGAATATAGACCTTGTACATGGAAGGCAGGCACTCAACCATTGAGCTACATCCACTCCCCCCACATCTTACTTTTTAAAAAATTTATTTCTGTCCCCTCCCCCCAATACCCACCCCGTGGTTCTTTGTGTCCATTAGCTCTGTGTTCTTCTGTGACTGCTTCTGTCATTATCAGTGGCACCAGGAATCTGTGTTTCTTTTTGTTGAGTCATCTTGCTGTGTCAGCTCTCCATGTGCGCAGCACCATTCCTGGGCAGGCTGCACTTTCTTTCGTGCTGGGTGGCTCTCCTTACAGGGGCGCACTCCTTGCTCATGGGGCTCCCCTACGTGGGGGACACCCCTGTGTGTCAGGGCACTCCTTGTACACATCAGCACTGTGCATGGGCCAGCTCCATACGGACCTCCCATGTGGTAGACGGACGCCCTATACATTGTGCCAAGTCTGCTTCCCACATCTTATTTTTTGATGTGAATTTATATCCAAGGAAAGAAATTTTTTCTGATAGAAGGTCTAGGAAACTGTTTTATCTGAAAAACATATTGTTTAAGAATATATATTTGAATGAATAAAAGATATTTACATCAGTTATTTCTTCAAGTAAAGATATTATGAGTTACTTGAGATTTTCTATAATTATACCAAAAATCCTCTTTTATTCTTTATTTGTCATGTATGCTAATACTTAGTATCCAGAGGTGAGAAATCAAGGGGGCAGGGGGGGGGGGGCTTAAATAGAATCAAAATAACAGAATACGATAAAACTTTGTAACCTTTTGGATTGACACTATGTATGTTATATGCTCATTTGTTTATTGATCCTTTGCCATTTGGATTAACATAATTTATTTTCCTTGAAGTCATCTGTGTTAAACATAGAACTGAACTTTCTCATAATCTGAACAGAAGTGGTAAGGGAATAAGGAGAGATTTAAGTGTTTGATTAGGTCGATTGTAGATTATATAGAATGTACCAAAAACATCCCTTACATAAATTTTATCATTTAAAATATAAATATAAAATATAAATTTTCTCATATCATTTTTGTTATTCAAAAATAACATTTCTACAACTCTTTTGTAAGTGTCTGCTCAACCTATAATGATACAATTTTAAATTTTCTTCATATTGCTTATTATTTAGGATCTATAATATACTTTTAAAAATGAATTCTATCCATTTTTACAAATGATTTTCAATATGCTTTCTTCATATGTTAAGATTGGGAAATATTTATTAATAATTTTTAGAATGTTTAAGCTCACTGATTATCACTTCTGAATAAAAAAGACTACTCGAATAACGGAATCTGTCAGCTGGTAACAAGGAATTTAGGACTTCAGAGGAATTCGGGGGTCATTTGCTCTTTCACCTGCCTGTAGACAGGACTTAGTTCAGTGATTCAAGATAAATGGATGCTTCTCAGATGTTAAAAACCTTCAGGAAAAGAGTCTGTGGAGACAGTCCTTGATAACCTATTTTAATGTTTAACAGCTCAAATTAGAGGAGGAACTATTTTTTTCCTATCTCATCTACATCTCTCCTGTTGTAACTTAGGGGTTGATATTTATTTTTAATGTTATTTTCCTGCTCTTTATTACTTTGTGTTCTGAATTTTTTTTTTTAAGATTTATTTATTTATTTATTTTCTCTCCCTCCCTTCCCCCCGCACCCCAGTTGTCTGTTCTGTGTGTCTATTTGCTGTGTCTTCTTTGTCCGCTTCTGTTGTTGTGAGTGGCTCGGTAATCTGTGTTTCTTTTTGTTGTGTCATCTTGTTGTGTCAGCTCTCCGTGTGTGTGGCACCATTCCTAGGCAGGCTGCACTTTCTTTCACGCTGGGCGGCTCTCCTTATGGGGCGCACTCCTTGTGCGTGGGGCTCCCCTACATGGGGGACACCCTTGCGTGAGAGGGCACTCCTTGTGCGCATCAGTGTTGCACATGGGCAGCTCCACACGGGTGGAGGAGGCCAGGGATTTGAACCATGGACCTCCCATGTGGTAGATGGACGCCCTAACCACTGGGCCAAGTCTGCTGCCATGTGTTCTGAATTTATTACTGGCCAGATTTTCCCAGTGCATGAAGAATTAGAAAAAAATATGCATTTTCAATAAACATATATTGCTTAGTTTCAGTAGCTTTGCAACCATGTGTTCTCTCTCTTTATAACCATTTTCCGCACTCCATAAAAAGATAAAAATTGTTTATTTTGCCTAAAAAAACTGACTAAGGGGATCATATGATCCAGTTTTGTTCCAGTGGACAAATAAATCTAATGTGAATTGGTTAGAAAATGTTTACTTTTCTAAAATTTACCCCAGAAGTCAACTTCCAATGTTCTTCCAAAGAGGAATTCCACAAAAGAATGTAAGACACAATAAAATTTTCAAATAATTTGTTTACTTCTTTATAGGTATTCCATTATATTAATTTATTTTCTTTTTTTCATAAAAGAATTTCCACATGAAGATGCAGGAGAGAAAAAGGACTTTTTCTTATTAAGAAAAGCATTTAATTAATTAATCTGTCTACACAAAATTATTTCAAGTTTAAAGCAGATAATCTTGAAGTCAAGGATTACCTATTTCCTTCTTCCTATCCCCCTCTAGACAAATATGGTCCTGGACTTCATTGTCTCAGCTTCTCAATAAGCAGATTATTTATAATATTTAAAGGAAAGATACTCACAAAATTAAAATAAAACATAGCTTGTATATTTTGGTGACAAATCAATATGAAAAAATAATATATTAATAAGTGACATTTGACTGTGAATAAGTGTGAATCATTTTAAAGATATGTGGGAATCCTGACAAAAGTGATTGACAAAATAATCAAGAGCAACATTTAAAGTTCTATAAGAAAGAAGCTGTTAAACAATACTAGGGAGACATTAACTTGCTGATTTTAAAGACTTGCAAACCCCATTGCATGGTGAAAATCACTATATGCTTTTGAAATTTTCAACAGATTATATTATAGTTATTTATTTAATAATCGTATTTTTCATATGAGAGTTATGAAATTCTACAAAAGAAAGGGTACATTTTGATTTGGGAAAAAAAAAACAGAAAAATTCCATCTAAACATCTTCTTAAATAGTTCTAAAGTAGACTTTTTAGCCCAAAAGAAAACATGAAACATCACCATTCAGATTTGTATTTGAAAAACTAAATTATATCATCTTCTCTGAGGCATCTAAAATGAGTTATTTCTTTTGGTTATTATCATAAATTCCTATGTCATATAGGCTTAATTTACAAAGTGAGAAGAAAAAGAAACCAACTGCTTTGACTTGATCATGTAAAACTAATTTTTATACTAGTCTTTAATTTTACTATATGTTATATTGATTGTTTGGGCACTACAGAGAGAGGCATGGTAATAAATCATGCAAAAGAGGTATGTTTAATGGATACTTGATTAGAGTTTTGGGTTTTGTTTTTTTTCATTTTTGGTTTTAGTGAAAATTGATAGTTTTCTGCTATAATGATTCAGTAGCTTCATTTTAATTTATAGGAGATTACTAACCCTTTGAAAAAAGATAAATTGAATTATTCTTCAAGTATATTTACTTTCTTTCCATTTCATTGGGCATAGTGAAGTTTTCTTACATGTTCTCTTTCAAGAATAGAGGACAAATAGTGGTATTTGTTTGTGAAACAGTGAGTGCCGTTGAATATTCCTTGGCATTCCCATGTCTTCCTTACCAGTTAGTTTCATTGCCATCCTCTAATCTATCATCATTTCTTATATAGATTTCTGCCAAAAACCAAGCTTTCATATTCCTGTTTCTCTGAATTTTCACACTTCACCAAGTTATATTTCATTCCACCTCCTTTCCTAAAAGTATATCTACCTTTCCTATAAATTAAATCCAAACACCTAGCTAAGGCTTTAAGGTCCTTTGAAATCTGATTACAAATTATCTTTTTAATGTCATCTTCCCTAGATGTATTAGTCTAATTATTATTTCTAAGCAAGTTTTATTTCATGCATTTGCAGTCTATCTTTTCTCTGAAATTATTTGTCTCTCCTCATCCCCACTCCTCCTTGTCAAATTCTAATTCACCTTCAAGACTCAGATCAAATGTCAAGATTTCTGGAAAGATTAGATCTGCTCTATTTCCACATTGTTCATCATCTGCCCTCTGTTGCCAGCCACACAGGCTCACACTCAGGACTGGCTCAGTGCAAAGTGAAAATGTGGGGCCCCTTAATAAAAAATATGAATTTCAAGATGGTGACAGTAGAGTCTTAATCCGAGCACAAGGAGCCATTCTAAGCCAGGTTGTACAGTGCACAAGTTGCATGTCCTCAAGAATGTTTTCAAAACATGTAGTTTAAACCTTTATTACACATAACTTACCACATGGTACATGTGTGTGTTTTTATATGTATGTGTCTGTGACCCCTAGATCTTGTAGGTTCCATGAGGGAACAGGCCATGTCTTAACCTTCTTTGAGGTTCTCTAACCTATTAAATTTCCCTACAGGAAGAGAAGCTCAATAAATATGTATTGAATTGAATGTGAAAAAGTCTGTGGGGGAGAATAGAATTCAAATTTAGTATCTCTCCAAGTCTTTAATATAAAAAATGTGAGAAATAAATTTCTTAGGGAAATTAAAAGAAATTATACTTTATCATTAAAGTCTTCAAAATAAATTAAGTAGTCAAAGTAAACCCTTACTGCTGAAACAGATTCATCATAAATGTGAGAATTCAATTTGAAAGAAAACAAAGAACTCTAGAACATATAGTACTGAATCCTCATATGAGAATGCTTTTTTAACATTACTCAACTGATGCAATACCTTGGATAAGAATGTACATTTTAATCAGAAAAAAAAATTAGAATAAAGATTTTGTAGTAGAAGAAAAATTACCATAAACAAATAAAATTATTCTGAATATATATTCTAGCTAGTGAAATCATGAGGAATGTATTATGGTATATTATATCTTAACGTTTTTGTGGAGAAATTGGTTTTATTTTTATATCAAACTAGCATGTTTGAGATGGAAGATGTCCAAAAGATCGTATCACATATTTCTGCTAAATTTCATGATGCTGGAAAGAAATCGCAAACATATTGGGAAATTATGCCTCACTGTTTTGATCATTTCAAATATGAATATTTGCAAATATTCTATCTGCTAGAATTTTAAAGAAGCTGTTGTAAAAAAATGCATCTTAGTCATTGTAAAAAAAATGCACTTTGCATGTGGGATGGTTCATACAAATATTTTGTCCAGTAGAATTCAATCAATATCAATTACTTGACTTCTCCATTATAAACTAGGTCGTGTGTCCTCACATACCATTGGTCAAAATGAGTCCTACAGCCAAGTCCAAAATAAAAGAGGAAGAACACTTACAATGAGGAAAAGTGTTTTCTCTCATACTGTCTACAGGAAAGCATGGACCTTGCTATGCAATTAGCATGGCAGCAGCTAATTGAGAACAAATAGTAGCATTTATTAGTCAACATTATTAAAGATTTACTAGGCATTGGCTCTGCTAAGATACTATATGCCACAGAAGTAAACAACTTATTTAGAGGTGAATTTTTGTAGAGAACATGTTCTTATTTAGACCTGAATTTTTGAAAAGAGAACATTTTCAAAAGTGACAGAATTCTAACTACTGTTTTAAAAAACCTAGGTGGACATTGGCATTTTATATGTTAGAGTAGGATTAAACAGATATTTGAAAACCTGGTCATATATTTTCCTAATTAATTCTTGAATAAAAGTGGCATGGATTTTTAATATTATTCTCATATAACCTCCTGGATTGTTATGGTCTAGTAATTTTTTCTCTTGTGCAAAATCCTCGTGAATTGATTAAATTGACTCTAGATGGGATCTATTTTTTTCTCACTAATTTTAAAGATGTTATTTATGATTTAATCCTTTAAAATAAAATTAACTCTCCATTTGGTGGCATCATTTTTGCTGTTGTCAGCATCACCTTTTCCTAAGATAATTATTATCATGTATTTCAAGAAAGTTGTTAGGGTGTATATCAATGCTTTTATTATTTTTTTAATCAGCATTGTTCCTTGTCTCAATAAATCTCTGTTATTATACAAGTTCAATGGTAACTTTTGTGTGACAATATATTTTGCTCCGATGTGGAGGAAAAATAAATTTAAAGTAATTGCTTTCAGAGGTTTATTGTTTTATAGGATTGCTGTAAGTAAATAAGATGCAAAGCATTTGCTAATGTTTTCTTGCTAAGCTGTTGAAAGTAGCTGTTTATGTAAGCCCAGAATTATTTTCTTTCTTCCCTGTTTCATAGGACTGTAAGCTAATCAAGAAAATAATTCATTGATGGCAAACTTTGAAAATTGTTTTGCAAGAAATGTATATTTAAATTCACTATGGTTTTCAGTTTAATTTATATGAAAATGATGTGCAATTTAGAGTCTTTTTAAAGTTGAGAATTTATTTTACATTTTCCAAAAGTACTTTAATTTCAGTTTAGCATATAAATTTCTTGTGCCCTGCTTAATTTTTAAAATAGAATGCTGTAGCTTAGATTAGTATAGGTTGGTAATGGATGGTGGTGTTGGTAGCACATTGTGCATGTAATTAACACCACTGAATTGTGTACTTGAAAATGGTTAAAATGGGAAATGCTTTGTGTATATATATTAGCACAATAATTTTATTTAAAAAATAGAATGGGAATAAAAAAGGTTTTGCCTAGTTTTTCTTATAATTGTTTAAAAAAACCCATTATTTTGGTAAAAAAAAAAGATGTGGGAGAGCAGGAGTCATCTGTCAGAAACAGCAGGTTTCCCACTGACTCTTTGTGTACAAACATCTCACACACACACACACACACACACACAAACATATAGTTATATAACGTGGGGTTGGCTGTGTTATTAATGATGGTTATGGAGCTGGAGGGGCTAGGTTTGGTGTGCATCATAGCACTTGGTCATCTCATAGATGATGAAAATTTCTGCAGTGCTGCCAGAGAAGAGAGGACCAGGAATTTAGGTTCTCATGTCTAAAAACAACTATATAATAAAACACTGTGAAATAGTATGAAATCAAGCAAACATCACAGACATCACCCTCTGAAACCTTGATTTTTCCTTACTTTTACTTTGAATAACTCACTTTTCTCTTTTCCTTACCAATATGTTATCATTGCACACAAAATAATTTCTGAAATTTTTCATCCTTTGACCTCACTGAAACCTTGCATCTTTTTATTTTATTTCTACTTCATCATCGTAGCATGTATATTAAATTTCTTCTGCAAATCCTGTGTGCTTCCTTAACTATCTGATATTAATCTCCATTGTGTTCTATCACTTATTGTCATTTTATTTTCTGGATTCCATGTTTTCATGTTTAAGTGACTTTCATGTCTATATCTGAACAAGGGAGTTATCACATAGAAAATATTTTGTAATAGGATACAACATGATATGTGTCATGTTATGGGAAGACTTGTAAAATATAATCATTTTTAAAAACAACTGCATCTAAAGTTACATGCATTGATTATAATAAATGTGATAATTTTAAAATATTATACTAAATTATTATATCTTATATTTAAAAATATCCTTATCTGAGAAAATGTCTTGATCACATAGTAATAATAAGAATTCATATTTATTATATTGATTTCATATATATATTACCATTTATGAAAAACTATATAAATGAATCTGTATTTCTGGAAAATAGCACTGCTGTTCTATCAGTCCACTAGGTTTTCATTTGTACCTCATTCCCACTTGCATGCATGTTTTAGTCCTTCTTCAAATTATTGAGTATTTACTATAAGCTTTAGGATCAAAGAGAGCTGATAAAGGTCTATTAGCAAAACTAATTTTAAATGTTAAGTACTGTGCCTGTGTTGTATTTTTTAATTTATAGTTTGGGATGTTACTAGAAAATAATTCACTAGTTAAAGTTAAAATTTAGAAGCCTTTCAATTAACTGGAGTTAATTTAAACTTAAAATTAATGGTTTATACTTTTAACTTATTAAAAGTTAATTTACTCTGAACTTCTCTTGACCAATTAAAAACTAAGATAGGATGAGTAATGTGAAAAGTTTGAGGGCATCCATTTGCATTTTTTTTTCCAAATATGAAATTTGTATTATTCATTCTAAATCTGTAGGAGTCCAAAACAAGATAAGGACGTCTTCTTTCCCACAATATTATAAAATTAGTAGATCTGCACTTATCAGGTCTAGGCCTGAACACTTTCTGAAATGTAACCATGTAAATTAAAGGTGCTTATTTTCCAATATATGTTCCTGACTTTGCCGTCTTAACAGCAGGACCGTCTCCTAGCTTTTACTGAAATCAATTTTTTTCTTTTCCTTTTCTTATTCCCTAACCTTTATCCATTTGCCAGGCCAATTGACTAAAGCAAGTATGGAGAATGCCAGCATGTGTCTAAAATATATGTCTGTATACACATATGCCCACACTTTAAACAGAATCTCAGAGTGCATTAGTCCTAGGAGGTCAAGTAAATAGTGAATAGAAAACATAATGGAAAATGTGAAATTTAAGCTAAGGCCATGCAATAGCTGTTTTAGCAGTGAGAATTCAGGAATAAGAAAAAAAGCATTGCTTTGAAAAATTTTGTTGAAAAGCAGTGAACATTTTGACACATACTGAAGCTATAGCAATTTTATATATTAGGCTGTAAAATTTGGTTAGCAGAGTGATCTCCTCTCCCCACCCCTCCAGTTGTCTGCCTTCTGTGTCCATTCGCTGTGTGTTCTTCTGTGTCTGCTTGTATTCTTGTCAGCGGCACCCAGGAATCTCTGTCTCTTTTTGTTGTGTCATCCTGCTGCATCAGCCCTCTGTGTGTGTGGCACCACTCCTGGGCAGGCTGCACTTTCTTTTGCGCTGGGCGGCTCTCCTTAACGGGGTGCACTCCTTGTGCGTGGTGCTCCCCTATGTGGGGGACACCCCTGCTTGGCAGGGCACTCCTTGCACGCATCAGCACTGCGCACGGGCCAGCTGCACACGGGTCAAGGAGGTCCTGGGTTTGAACAGTGGACCTCCCATGTGTTAGGAAGACACTCTATCCATTGAGCCAAGTCCGTTTCCCGTTTTATGTATTTTCTATGTCTAATTATTTCCTTAGGATGAATTATTAGAGTTATAAAATTGAAATTGTTATACTAAAGAGTATTTCATGTTTTAATTAGAGCTAAATGCCCCTTGAGAAATGTTATATATTTATTTCTACCAGTGTAGTGTTAGAATATTTTTACCTTTACCAATGTGATAGGCAGTATGTGATACTATGTATTTGATTTTTAATTCCAAACTAACTAGTGAGATTGTAGATATATTTTATGTTTATAAATTATTACATATTTCTCCATTTCCCTATTCATATTCTTTTGCCTTTTTAATATTGAATTATTCATTGTTTGCTTTATAAATTAAGGGTAATAGTCCTTTGTCTTTGGCATGTATGTCTTCCCTTTTTGCAACTTATTTTCAGCATTATTTTTCCGAAAATGTTTTTGGTTTCTATATAGATAATTATATCAATCATATAATTAACTTAATAACTTAATAATTTCTGGCATTAGTGTCATGCTTATAAAGTCCTTTTCTATCTCATGGATAGTTTTCATCTTTTCTAATTTTAAAATATGTAATTATTTAATCTACTTACTAAATGCGTAAGATAAAAATCGAATCCCAACTTTTCAAAGAGCTAACAAATTGTCCTGACACCATTTTTTGAATAACATAGCCTTCAAATGCAATGAAATGCAATATTTTAGGGCTTTCATATGTAATGATGCACATAAGGGCAAGAATCCATGAGAATAAATTGTGCTGTTTTAGTCTGAATGGTTTATTTTTTGATAACCTAGATGCCTAGATTAAATCAAATGATTAGTTATATATATCTTGTTATGGAAATATGAATTGAATTTCCAAGTACATATGCCTTGACTTTTAAACCAATTTAAAACAATGTACATATTCGGGTATAGAATACTTTGGGTATGATTTCAAGCTCCACAGATAGCTGTCAGTTTAAAAATTTATGGATTATTCTGTTTCCAACCACATCATTTTGAAGAGCAAAGACAGATCCAGAGTATTCAGTTAGAGGTAGGATAATGCAAAGAAGGCAATAATTCAGCAGCCTTCCACTTTATCATCATTATCAAATTGGCACTATACAAAACACTCTGATATATCATGATCCCAGCCTTTCAGGTATTTAAAATAGCTATTAAGACAATGTAGATTCAGGTGGCCATAGATCAGCAATAAGCATCCATTCCTTCCTTCACCCACTCATAACATTCTTTTTCATTTAATAGATATTTATTGAGTCTCTGTTTTGTGTCAGGCACTATTTTTATATGCTGTGAATACAGCAGTGAACAAAACATTCAAAAATCCCTGCCCTCATAGAGCATGCAAGGACAGATAACAGCCAATAAACAAGTTAATATGTAGTATTTCTGAACAATGCTGAGGATAAAAATACCTCAAGAGAGGAAACTATTATGTGGACAGGGTGCCATTAGATGTGCAGTTAGGAAAGATGAAGCCAGAGACATGCCAGTGAAGAACATTCTAGGCAGAGCATTTCAATCGAAATTCAGTCTTGGGATTGAATTTCAAAAATCATCTCATCAATGCACTGCTATTTACTTCCAATGTTGTAGATTTCTTGCAGGAAGGGTGAAACATTTTTATGATAAACATGGCAATTCAGAGCCGTCTTCAGCCCAGACAGACAGGATTTCCCCTTTAGTTCTTCTACTTTAAATGAGTGGTCTCAGGCAAGTTACTTATTTTTTCTGCAAGTTCCAGTCCCTTCATCTGTAAAGTGGGCATAATGATAATATCTATCTCATAGCATTATTGTGATAATTAAACCTTATAATGCATGTCAAAATACTTTGCATAATGGCCATTGCATAGAAAATTGCGTAATTATTACATCTTATTATTTTTAATCGTTTTGACAATGACTGTTGAATTACTATTCACTCGAATCTCATGAAACCTACCAAATTGTGAGTCACTGTCCTTCACATGCTATCACTTTGTTAGTATGAATGTTCTACTTCCATCATACTTTGTACTTTGCTGAATCCCCCATAATAGTCACTCAATATTTACCTTGCCTTTTACTGTATACTCTACAGTTACCCAGCTCATCCCTTTCAGTTCAGTTAGTCAACACTGCTGGACACACACAATTTACTGCTGTCAGTATCAGAGAGTGGGGGAAGGCTTCAGAAAAACAAACCCTGGTCATTACTCAAAGGCCTTGGGATACAGCTAGAACTAGAGAACACAAAACTACCGAATCCATGAAAATGTCCTAGATAATTTTGTGTAGGTGAGGTATGCCTTGTGACCATAACCCACCATTCCCCAGTGCTCTCCATATTTTCTGCCTTGGAACCCTTGACTTTTGCCATTTTCTTTCAATGCCTTCTTCCCACATTATCTCCATCACTCAAACTCATTCCATATTTCAAGGCCCATCTCAAAAGGCTGTCCCTCTTTATATTACCTGAAAGTATATCCTTTTTTAAGAATCACTTGCAGCTTAGGGTCAAGGCTAACTGTTTATTCTAACCGATAAGAAGCCCTCTTCTGGAGAAAGGATTGCATTTTTTCGTCCTTGGATCTGTTATGGACTCTAGCATCTGCCTTTGGACTGAGTGGCTGCTCAAAACATGTTTGTGTGTTCTAGTAACTTTGGAAGGAGAGAACATCTGGGGCGAGTCATCAGCTGTACAGTCAGACTTTGGGATGCTTCATCTGATGATTGGACTCAGGCAGAGTTTTAAATATCAGAAATTCTCAAAAATTCTCAAAAACAGTTCTAAGACATTGACTTATGTAATGAATATGTAATTCATTTTTTCTGCTTTAAGAAATCATAATATAATGTCTGATATCTCATGTACACCCCTCTATAATATGATTGGGCACAAATTTTAAATAAGGAAAGAGATTTTGCATTTGAAGTAATGAGTAAGAAAATCTACACCTTATTCTTAAGTACTGCTGTATTTTTAACATATCTGCCTTAATTCCCATATTTATGAAGTAGAAATAGTACTTTGTCCATCTTGGAAGTTTATTGAATTAAAGGAAATATATATATTAAGCACTATATATATATAGTGCTTAAAAGAATGCCTGGTGCATAAAAATATGTCAGCTCTAAATATGTTATTATTTAGTCAATTTAAACAAATTATTAAGGCAATATTTTTACTATCTTAGACTATAAATTAGCTATAAAGAAATAAATAAGGGTACATAGAAATTAGCATAGTGATTGGGATTTTAAAAGCAGGATATGTATGGGAAACGGACTTTGGCCCAGTGGTTAGGGCGTCCGTCTACCACATGGGAGGTCCGCGGTTCAAACCCCAGGCCTCCTTGACCCGTGTGGAGCTGGCCCATGCGCAGTGCTGATGCGCGCAAGGAGTGCCCTGCCACGCCGGGGTGTCCCCCGCGTAGGGGAGCCACACGTGCAAGGAGTGCACCCCGTAAGGAGAGCTGCCCAGCGTGAGAGAAAGTACAGCCTGCCCAGGAATGGCGCCGCCCATACTTCCCATGCCGCTGACTACAACAGAAGCGGACAAAGAAACAAGACGCAGCAAAAAGACACAGAAAACAGACAACCGGGCGAGGGGAGGGGAATTAAATAAATAAAAATAAATCTTTAAAAAAAAAAAAAAATAAAAAATAAAAAATAAAAGCAGGATATGTATAGCATTCCAAAAGAAAGAATCCCATGAAAAAAACGAAGTCTATTCAAGTTTGAAAGGACAGTTGCTGATGTCTTTTCCGTCTCTTTCGTCCAGGCAGTTTATATCATAATTTCTTATAATATCTATCATTAGTATTAAAAGGGCATTCATTAAAGAAAACACTTTCATAAAGTATTAAATAGAATTCAATTAATGTAAATCATATTAATAGCAATGTTTGGTGCTTATGTAACATCTATGTCAGGTAATAAATTAAGCATGTTATTAAATCTCTGCAGGCTGGAAATAGCATACCTTTATCTGTCTTAATATAATCCTTTCATTAGTTCATAGACCTAGAATCCCCCTGGGAATAACAAAAAGTTGTCAGGAGGTCTCTGAATTCTGGGCTCAGTATCTGAATCTCTGTGTACAAGCTTGACAGCTCCCCATGTGTTACACAGTAGAGGAGAATGTTGAATGTATTTTTTTTCCTAACAGGTTTTTCAAATAAATTAGTTATATGCATTTTCTCCACAGGTAGCATACAAATAATTTGTCAGTGGAGGTTGAAACCATGTATCTTAGATTGAGCCAGCCATCTTACCTCTGCCTTCACGAGCAGGAAGACAAGATTTCCTAAATCCTGACTTAAAAGGTTTTGTTTTTAACCCTCATTTGAAACTTAATCTCAAAGGATCAATGATTTACTATATGCCGGCGGGGGGTGTCGCGCAGCCGGCACGGATGTTGGTTTCGCTTTCTCCGCCACTGCCACTGAGGTGGCTGCTGGAAGCCTTCCTTGCACCGCCTTTGCGAGCTGCGGGCTGTCGACACACCTCACCAGCCGTGCGCCGGGGACTGCTGGCCGGGGCTGCTAGTTAGCGAAGGGGGACCGCGCTACAAACTCACGCAAGCCACTGGCCAGGGGAGGTAGACAGCTTTATTGGCAGAAGCTGGGGCGCCAGGGCGCGGGGCTTATGCGCGATCTGCGAGCGAGTCCGGGGAAGGAGTAGCGGAGGGGAGTTATACAGGGTGAACGCGGAAATATTATCTGATTGGTTGGGACAGCAATATGTCTATATATGGTAACTATAGATTTACTAGACAAAATGGCGGAAGGAGATGAAATGGCGGCGTGGCGCACTGCCCTCGCCCCGCGACTCAGTGCTTTGAAGACCATCCCTGAGTTTACTCAAGGGCATGTGGGGGCTAGAGTTTACTCATAGTCCCGTGTCTTGTAGTGCACTTGGACGGCTGCAATGTCGGGCCTTCCCTCAACTATAAAGATAACTATTATTTCTGCAGTTGTGATTTATATGTGAAGATATTTATACCAAAGTTTTGTGAGGCTGGGGAGGTATGGGGTAGACTTATATACTTTATCATAGATTTACTATTGTGGCAATTTAGTACATAAAGATTGATGCAGGGAAGCAGATTTGGCTCAACAGAGAGCATCAGCCTACTACATGGGAAGTTCAGGGTTCAAACCCAGGGCCTCCTGACATGTGTGGTGAGCTGGCTCATGTGCAGTGCTGATGTGTGCAAGGAATGCTGTGCCACACAGGGGTGTCCCCCGCGTAGGGGAGCCCCATGTGCAAGGAATGCACCCCATAAGGAGAGCTGCCCCATGCAAAAAAAGTGCAGCCTGCCCAGGAGTGGTGTTGCACACCCGGAGACCTGATGCAGCAAGATGACACAACAAAAAGAGACACAGATTTCTAGTGCCACTGACAAGAATACAAGTGGACACAAAGAACACACAGTGAATGGACACAGAGAACAGACAACTGGGGGGGGGGAGAGAAATAAATAAAAAAATAAATCTTAAAAAAAAAGATTGATGCATACTTACTATAATTTTTTCTTCCTTATTGTCAGTTTGCTCCAATGTCTTTATAAAACATTTTCACCTTGTATATTAAAACACATATTACAGCCGTGATTAAGTTTAAGGTTATAAATTATTATGGAAGAATGAAATAAAAATTAAGTATTTAATGAATTTCCTTGCTCTGATACAAACCTCTGTTACACTAAAATATTGAAAGGGAGATAGATTAGTTACTGGTCAGATTCAGATTTAGTCTGTATGGTTGATTGCATAACACAAATTGTGTTTTTATTAAATCCTAAAATTATGATATTGCAAGAAGGATATAGGTAAAAAAAAATCATGAGGTCCAATAGAGATTTGACCAAAGGTCAGTGCCTCCCACATGTCTAACACATTTCTTAAGTTTAAAAACACGAAGACAATATGCAAAGATATGATTAGAAAACTATAAAGAATGATTATGTGCTAGACTGTATGATATTAAAGTTCTAAGGAAAGAAAGATGAGCTTGGGCTCGAGTGATTCAAGATATCATTAGGAAGCCTGTGTATGTGTGCTTCAGTGCCAGGGAAGTGGGGGTTAGGAGGCAAGTGGTTGCTTTTCCTTTTATGTATGGTTCCTTACTTAGCATCTTCTCCTCTTCTTCAGTTGACTAAATCCTTCTTGCTCACACTTCATCCTCCCTGAGACATCCCCTTGATGGTGTTCCCACCGCACTCCTGTGCAGCATTCACAGGATTTAAATGAACAAGATTTGTTGTCATTTTCTATATTCTCATCTACCATACAAAATAGACTATGGGTTCCTTGAAGGCAGGGACAGAACCTTATTTATAATTTCTGGCACATATGATAAGGGCAGGCACAGTAGCATGCTCAGGTAATGTTTACTGACTAAATTAACAAATAAATATGCTAGAGAGGAAGCATTCCCTGGTGCCCAGGGCTTGGCTTCTGGACTAACATGGCCTTGGTTCACAATCTGGTTCTATCATTATTTATTTGTGGTATATTGGATAAGACTCCTTATTTTCTTATGTCTCAACTTCCTCATCAGTAAAGTAATAGAAAAGATAATAATAGTAACTATATCAAAGGTTTGTTATGGGTTTTAAAATAGTTAGATCACCTAGTGAATTTAGCACAGTGCCTCATTATTAGATAACATAATGATATTATTTTATTATTTTATCTACTATCCAAAATAAAATAAAAACGTTTGAGAAGGCCTTCAGAGGGCATTTAGGGCATCTCCTAAAAAAAGAAATTTAGGTATTTCTTTGATATTGAAGCAATATGTGTATATTGGGGGCAAAATAAAATTGATCTGCAAAAACAGAATATAGATAAACATAGTGACTCCACATTTATGATAAGGGTCTTGATGTATGTGAATAGATTAAAAGACAAAATGCAGTGCATTTGTTTCAAACAAAATATAGGCAATAGTGATTGCAGAGAAGATCTAGGCATTTGAACTGAAAATTGAAATATTACAAGAAATAAAGCTTTTTTTCTGTGATTATGGAATACATAGTTTGTATAAAAATTGATACAGGTATCATATGCTTTAGTTGGAATATATTTTAATATTAAATTAAAATTTTGTAGAATGTGGTTTTGAGGTGTGGTAGAAACTGTGGGAAAGAAGCTAATAGAGTATTAATTCTTGCCAAAACTTTTAAGAAAAGCATTTATAGTTGTTTCTTAGTATTTCAGGGGATTTGACCCTCGTTTGAGTCTTGTTAACATTTACAAATAACTTTAAAACAGATGTGTTGTGCTTAGAATCAGTTATGGCTTGGAAAAGTTATGAGAAGAGAAAATTGTAAGGATATTAGAAGTTTAAAAATATTTAGCTACCTGGGTAAATGTCACTAGATGAAATTTGCAAATAGAATCCTATATGGTAGAAATAAATATACCTGTGAATGTATATTGAATGATGTCTACAGTGAGGTAAAAATAGTGTAAACTTTATATATCTCTTTACTAAAAGTTAAAACAGAATTAAACTCTTTAGTCTTGCAAAATGTTCTTGCAAAATGTTCACAGAAAATGAATATATTTTTGTTGATAAATCACTTGATTTGCTTTATAAGGTATTTTTTACCATTGATACAAAGAATTCACATTGAGACAAGAACAACCAAGAACTCTGATTTGATATAAGTTAATCTTCAAAAAGATATTCACTAAATTAAGGGGTCTTAAACTAATTCCTTCTGAGATTATTATGACTAATATATTCAATGGATTTTAGAGAATGTTCTTAACACAGCCTTCTTATATAGCTTCTAAAAAAGGGGAGGTTGATTTATAAACTTCAAGAGCTAAATTAGCCCAAATACATATGCTATCAAACAGAGACTAGTATTTTAGGTAGTCATTAATTGTTAACCCTTATTGTATAGGTGTTTTAGAGAAGCTTAAATCTCATTGAAATAGCTTTTATCTCCTATTTGGGATAATTCCTTATTTAGTATTTAGTTAACGCCAACGGACTTTAAAACTCAAGAGACATTTTGTCAGTTGAAACAGGTTTGCATTAAATAAGCTTCCTGTACTACTTCAGGTCTAGACTGTGAGTTTTTAAGTCAGAGGCAACAATAATTCTTCACTACCAGCATAGCTAGCTTCTACTCTTATTTTTTTGTTGTTGTTACTGATGAATTCAGTTAATAATGTTTATCTTTATCCAAGCCTGTAGTTTTGGAAAACAGTGAATTTTAAGAAATCTCCCTCTATCCTTCGTGTTCCAGATAACAGCTTATTGCAAAGGACCACCTTTCCCTATATGACAAATAAGATTCAAGGACGCCCTCTTCTTTACCTATGACCAGGCCAGACATAGACCCTCCAAATTCCCTTTCTCTGCCTTGTAAATGATTAGCTGAACTGCTTGTCACCCCTGATCAAACAACAAAATGCTTATTAACCAAAACTTTATTATGCTTCTCTCTAACCCCAGATCCCTCAACTTTAAGAATGCCTCCCAGAAAATAGGCTGCTTCAGCATAAAATATTCTTACATCTACCCACATATCATACTAACCTTTCATCCAACTACACCCAGTTCTTTCCTTTCTATGAAAGAAAACACCCTTTTTTACCTAATTCTTCAGATGATTGTGGACCTTATTGTCAGAGTGTTTTCCCTCTTGCAATAGTCTCCTCTTTCATTGCAATAGCCCCTTTCTTTGCAATAACCCTTTCAAATAAAATTTCTGAGTTAGTTTGCCTGAGCTGCTATGACAAATACCTCATAGTGGGTTGGTTTACACAATGGAAATTATTGTCTTAAGGTTTTGGAAGCTAGAAGGCTTGCATTCTCCTGGGGTCAGTAGTATTCCGGTGTTGGCTTGCCGCAGTCCTTGGAGTTGCTTGGCTGGCATCTCTGCATCATATCGTAAGGCAATGTCCTCTTTTTTTCTATCCAGATTCGTACTTCTCCCTGTGGCCTTCTCTGTATGAGGCCTCTGGAAATCCAGATTAAGACCCATCCTATCAGTAAGATTAAGAATATATCTAAATTGGTGTACATAATTCAACTGACCACAGTTTCTCCTTACTAAGCCCAGATTTGCTTTTTATTTGACACCGTTTATGAACATTAAACTTATGCTTTGAACAATTATCAATTCTTCTATTTCTTCTACTTATTGGTTAAAATATTTCAAGTTAGATGGCAGTCTGCTTTGTAAACATTTCCTTTTGACCCAGTTATTTCTTACATTGTCCAGTATGCAATTTGAATGATAGTCTGTGGTCAAATCTGTATGCAGTTATATCCATAGGTAATTGCAACTCAGGATATATTGGTCAATGGGATGTAAGAGGATAAACTCACACTGTCTAGTCTCTGGTAGAATATGTGAATCTCTCTTTCCAGGTCCCTGGAGAATACATCTCATGTGACAATTCTCATGTGATATATGATACATGGAACATGTCTTAGTAAAGTTGAGAGATGAGAGATGAAGAATTTCCATTGTTTGAATATAAATCATTCTACTGGGAAGAGCATACTCCATTAAAGGATGAGTCTCTAAACAAACAAGCAAAACTTCAGGAAATAAGCAGATTTCGTGATGAAATAAGTTTGGGAAATGCATATTATACCACATTCATGGAGATTTGTAATGCGTGTTAGCATAGTAAAAGCTTTGGGAATTTGTCAGGTTGTTCCACAAAACATATGTATGTCTAATAGGTTTAACTGAACATTTAAAAAATTCATTTACCACAAAACCATTTTAAAAAGTTTATTTAAAATCGTTTCAGAGAACATTTTATTTTGTATATTCATATATTTATTTGTTCAGTTAACATACTGAATTGTCTACCACATAAAGAGTTGAAAGAATGTTGTGTTTTATGCTCATGAACCAGTAATATGAGGGTACCTTTCAAGTGTCAGATACTGACAATTTTAAGTACCTGCCCGTGGAACTCTGTATTTGGGTGGCTGTGGAAAAACATCTCTTCGATGAGTACATTCACAATGAAATTGTAGTGAGAAGTACACGTTTGGGACACACAGCTATCCAGGGAACACTAAATGTCCAAAAAAATGTGGGGTATGAGACTGAGAAAGCACTCACATTTGTCATTATATCAAAAAGTAATGTATCCTTTAGTGTTCTACCAGATATAGAAAAACACTCCATGCATAGGGAAAGTAAAGGTAATCATAAATTTCTTGGGATATTTATGTTGTTGACTTTCAGAAAACTGAAAAAAAAAAACACGACTAACTAGTTAAAAAGGAAGGAACAAGTAAAAATGTAAGGAAAAACCACCCATTTTATAAATTGAGGCTTACATATCAGCAGCCTCTTTTGGTGAAATATAGATATGCATACATTAATCTTGGGAAGTCCTTTGTAGTCATTGCATTGATGGATCTATTTCCTGAGTTTAATGTAATCTGGAAGATATCCATGGTTATTCATACTTTTAGACTTATTTTATAGTCCTCACAAAGGATAACATTTTTACATATAAATATCTGCTTTTTAGCAGATATGTTTGGAGTGAAATGGAAAGGAAAGGAAGATTAAGAGGAGAAATTATACCCAGATGATACGTGGATAGAGGTAAACATAAGATGATGATAAAGTTTAGCCAGGATCATGTTTTCCCTGAAAAATAGGGTCACAATGAATTCCCTGAAAAATGTGGTTAAAATTATTGAAGTATTAAATAAAATTCCAAAGTCTGTTTCTGTATTTTAAACATAATGTATGCATATAAAAGAGAAACTTTTGAAAAAAAATATGTAATTCTCCATCCAGAGATAATCACTTTTAATATTTTACTACGTTCCTTTATAGTCTTTTTGTATAATTGCTTGCTTCCCTTGATTTCTCTGTCTCTTCTGTGCCCTGTTCTGTCCATTTCTGCAGTTTTGCATCATGCTTATTATACTTCGAACATAAGCATTTTCCCATGTTATCATAAACATCACTTCCTAATCTTCAAGTGAGTATTTAAATTATTAAGCAATTTTATCTTTCCAATAAAAAATGAGTTTATTTGTGTGTATGTATTTTTAACTTTGAAGTTCTTATATATTGGCTTCAGAGAAGTAGTTTACTAGAAAAAATATGCACAATGTAAACTTAGAGTTGGAACTTTCCTGGAGTGAAAAATTGGAGAGGGTAAATGAACTCTTATAGATTAGCTTAGTGAGCTGCCTTCACCCCTAAATGCTTGTTTGAATTCCAGGCCTAAAGTCAGTTCTCACTTGCTGCCATGTATTTTTCTGCTGGCAATGTCCCCCACAGGCTATTTAATTTTATCCTCCTTTTCATGACAGGGAGTGTGACCTTATTCTTGCCACCCTAATGGTCTGGCCCCATTACTTGGTGAACAGTTAGCTCTGTACTCTTGAGTGAATGAATGAATGAATGACCAAATGGACATTTCCTTTCTCTACTCAGGCAGGATTTGGAGATGAAATTTCTCTTAGGCAGGTACTTTGACATTTTCCAGTTCGTAGCCATCACAATCTTTCTCTGGTTTTTACTTGTTTTTCTGCCCTATCTATGATAGCAAGAAAATTGAACATAATTTCAAAGACTGCTGAAGAGATTAGCAGCAGATGATGGCTATGGAGAAGTTTGGGGATTGAAAAGAATGTACAGGACCCTCCTACCATTTCAGATGCCTCTTACTGGTTTGATGAACTGAGCGCCTTTAATTATATCATTTGTGTTTTCTTTTGTTAAGTTAGATTTTGACTCTACCCTGAATAAACACAATAAATGGGCTAGGATGTGTTGGTAAACATTAAACAGTTGTGGGAAGAAGGCACAAATTAGCATGAAACTGATTTAGTGATTAAACCAAAGAGAGAAGACCACCCAGCAATCTGTCTGTGGAAAGAAGCCTTTTTATTTAAGAGCTACAGGAAAGGGTATGCCTGGGTAAGTTCTTAAATCTTTGGGGTATTAAATAAGGATTTGGATATCTCTAAGATCTTATGGTCCTTTTTTAGCTCAAGTGGTTGAAAATAGTAAAGGTCACACTCTAGTGAGTGTGTGAGGCTCGCAAAAACATTTGCCCAAGTCCTAAATTGTGATATTGTTAGCAGAACGCTCTGGGTTCTAGGCTTCTAGGTTCTCGGCTGTGTTGCATAAAGGAATTTAAGAACTCACCATAGGGTAGGCAAGGGAGTAAAGTGTTTATTAAGAAACAAGAAAAAAGAAGTACACAACTGGAGATGGGGGTTGCAGGTGTACTACAGGGTGACACGGCAGTGTAGGGTCCCAGGTTAAGCCTTTGTAAGACCTTTCCCCCTCCCCTTTCCTTATGTTAGAGAGGGTCCCCAGCTTTTGCTGGTAGCTCCACCTGTTAGCTCTCAGGGGGCCAGTAATGTTTGGAGTTATCTGGGGCTTCTCCTTGATGCATGAAGGAGTTCCAAATGCTAGGCCTGGTCTTTCGGGCTTTGTTTTTTTTTTTTTTTAAGAACCCCTGTTTTAGATGTTTTTATTTTATATTCTGTATCTAACATTTCCAATATCAGATCTTTTTAGGTCTGATTGTGCTGCCATAAGCTTTTTTTTCTTCTTCTTTATTTTCTTTTAAATGTTACATTAAAAAAATATGGGGTCCCCATATACCCCCCACCCCACACATGCCACCCCTCCCACATCAACAAACTCTTCCAGCATTGTGGCACATCCATTGCACCCGGTGGATACATTCTGGAGAACTGCTGCAGCACATGGACAGTGGTCCACATTGTAGTCCACACTCTCCCCCAGTCCACCCAGTGGGCCATGACAGGACACACAACGTCCAGCATCCTTCCCTGCAGCACCACCTAGGACAACTCCAAATCCTGAAAATGCCCCCCACCATATCTCTTCTTCCCTCTCCTGACCATCAGCAGCCACCATGGCCACCCTATCCACATCACTACTACAATTTCTTCCCTTACTAAGCACAGTAGTTCCCCAGCAGAACACCAGTAAGTCCACTCTAATCCACACTCTATTCCTCCATCCTCTGGACCTTGGGGCTTTGTTCTTAATAGCAGAGGGTTTCCAGGTGGGATCTCACAGCCATGTTCCCAACATGTCCCAGCTGCCTTCCCTCTTTCCCTATACTAACCTGCCTCAATATCATTCATGCTATTAAGGATGATTACTTATTTAAGTGAGATCATGTGCTTTGAAGAGAACTAAGAGCATTAGCTTGCTCTGATTCTCTGAGGAGGTAGGTACTGTTATAGGTTAAGGTGGCTTGAAGTTGGCTACTTTTGAGGCAATTAATCATTCCAAAAGGAAATACTTATGCTAATTGTTTGGCTTCCCACCCTCAATCCCCCTCCCCCCCATTCTTTTTTTCTTTTTATGAATAACCAGTTTCTAAGAAAGAGTAAAAAATAGTTTTATTAATCCTGATTTAATCAGATGTTTAGTGGCTTGACCAAGGTCATACCATCTGGTTACTTGATAGATCAAATATTTCAGAGACTGAACCTATGTATGGCGCCACAGCATTGTACATGATCTCTTGGAAGTTCCTGAAGACTCTATTGAAAGGAATTTAAATATTCAATTATCTTACAATTAAGGAACTGCAGTAAGGGTACAGTATAGGACATGTCAATAAGGGTCAAGAAAATATATAGACTTCATTAATAAATAATTAGTAATGAACATTTCAACTTCCCCTCAGTCTAGAGGTTGTGAGTAACTTCAAGGAAAGGTGCCCATAGTCATGTTCACACCTTTTCAAATCTTTTCTCTTAACCTCCCTCCATCCCTCCACCCCACCCCGCCCTATTCTGTGTGTGTGTGTGTGTGTGTGTGTACATCTCCAGTCTCTGCTCTCACCTAATTGTAAAGTAATCTCCACTAAGGTGTTACTTGATGGCTTTAGGGTGTTACCACCAGTCACCGGTATTTGCACTTTAATGCAGGGCCTTAAAAGATCATAAACCACCTAGACTGAAAGCACTACATCTCTACTGGTGGAATTTGAGGCAAGGGGATAGATTGGGCAGGAGAGATTTGGGGTGAGGGAGCTTTCTACTTTGTAGTCTGCCTCCTACCTCCAGAGGGCCATGAGGACAGCTCTTGTGCCTGAATACTGAACTACTGCTAAACTGCTTCATTTCCTTCAACAGCAAAACAAATTAAAGTACTAAAATTTCAAATCTTAATCTCTTTTTCCTTTCCTATTTCCTCCATATTATCTTTCTTCAGATCTCCCAATAGCTCCATTTGCTTGCTCAGGAAGTCAGAAATAAAAGTAGCATTATCTTTAGATTAGGAGTTGCACATTTTTAATGTCTGCCATCTTTTCCATTTCCTGGAATCTTTGAGACTACTGGAATGGATGAGGAAGGTCATTGAGGCTTTTGGGGAAATGGCTTCATAAACTGGTTTAAAATTTAAATACATACAATGAGCCAGGCGCTAAACTGAGTTTCAAGGATGCGAAGACATATTTCATCACTTTCTGCCATATTGTCTCGGAAGTAAAACAAATAAGCAGGTTATTACATTTGGAGCAGAAGCTATAATAATGTTCACCATGGGCAACCACAGTGCTTAGAGAAGGATTACTAACCAGAAGAAGGGGTTATCAAGAAGGAAGTTTACGTTTAAGCCAGGTTTAGACATAAAAAATGGGAAAGGGACTGAGGTAGTATTAAAAAAAAAAAATCTTCAATGGCAAAGGAGGCAACATTTTTAAAATTGGTGTATGTAATTGGAGGCTAAGGTGATGCAGGACAATGCTAAGGGATTCAATAGGGTCAAATATAAGCCATGAATGAAGGAAAGAAAGGTGAGACTAGACTAATAGGCAGGGGTGGAGTACTGGAGGGCCTTTGGGCCATGCTAAGAAGTGTGAATCCAATAAGGAGACACTGTTATCTTTAGACTAGTGAAAAACATAATCAGATTTGCATTTTAGAAAAATCCTGGGATCAGCTTGGAGTCCTATGAACTAGATAATAGAATGGGACAGATCTGGAGGTAGGGCTTGAAAGTTTGGAAAACTGTCACAATAAAATAAATGAGGGCTTGATACAAAAGGTAAGAGTATGGGTGATTGATCCTTGTAGACATGATATTTGAGTATAATGATATTTGAAAAGTAATGTTAAAGAATAAGAAGTGCCAAAGAGCTACTTCGGCACAATAAATGGAGGGAAGAGTGTTTAATAGGGTTAGCAAAAACAGGCAAGAACAACAACAGAAAACTTCCTGCTGGTGCAAAAGCTTCCAGGCCCTGGCCCCAGGCAATGAGTCCAGTAACATCAGCGTCTGTTCCTCCCCTTCTTTGACTTGTTTCACCTCCTTCAATTGCTCCCTGCACATCCAGACATTTTCACATTTCCTTTCTCAAATTCTCACTGTAGTGTGCTTTTCTCCTGTTTTACTTCTCCTTTTCTAATTCATCCTTCTGAATTCTCTTCTAATGTTTCCACTGGCCTGAAACCTTATCTTCCCTCAGCATGGAATTCTCATCTAGCCTAACTTCCAGTGAGTATTGGGATTGCAGCTTTCTTATGGCACTTCTACATTACAGTTTTCATCATAGTTCTTTATGTGCTGCTGGCCGCGGCAACTTTATAACCCATCTTCCAAACTTATCCTCCGCAGTGCTGCCTGATAAACAGCAAATACTTAATAATTATTTGTTAAATGATCAAGTATATTACTTATACTAAATAATAAAAGTGAATCTCCTGGAGAAAGACAAGGGATTTCAGCTAGGGTTAACATGGAAATGCTTGCTCATGAAGGATATATCTAGCAGTTTTGATATAGCTAGGCACATATTAGACAAAAGAGCATTTCAATAAAGCACATTCATGTTAAAGAGGCAGAAAGTGGATCCTTAATGCTAAGAATGTTTATTATTAAAATTTCTAATAGTATATTCTTGTTGCTATTGTCATGCAAGGATAAGAAATACTTGTCTCCCTTCATCTTTTGTTTTTATAATTGAAAAAGTTAATCTTGTGCAATAGGCATATAAAAGACTAGTACTGCTAAAACACAAAGTATTTTTACTTTTCCTAATGGCAGATATGAGCTGCAATACTAACAGTTTCTCATGATATCTTACAAATAATACTAAACCTTTCCATTTTATTTTAGTATATTAAAAAAATAAGGCAACCTAGTGAGGCTATTCACTTAAATAGAATAAGGGTTAAATGATAACTTGACTTATCTTTTAAATGACAAAAAATAAAGAAATTGCAAGACCTTTTCACACATTAGATATGTATTGTCATTTATCATCTAGATATCAGGCTAGCAGTGCAAAGTAATAAAACATATCATCGAAAAATGTGCTATAGGTCTGAATCACTCTTTCATTCCACCTCCCAGCTAACTGTAGTATTAAATCAAACAAGCAGAACATTTCCTTAGGCAGCCATTGCCTTTTAATTTCCTGAAGAACCTTAAAATATCATTCATTACAAGTACTACACATATTTGGTTTTTAAAAGTCTCATAAATCAATAGCAGGCTGACTGTAATAATTATTACAAGTTAGTGCATAATTTTCGTGCTGAAGGCTGCATGCAGAACTTTAGCATATGCAAACGAGGCAATTCAAACTGTGTATAGATATTAATATGAAGAAGCAGGTAACGAGGTGCAGGCTATGAATTATGCATCAGGAGTGGCTGATCTTCAATGAAGAAAATGAATTCAGCATGTAATCTAATTAGTGATGGAAGTCTATTACATCTAACTGCAAAAGCAACCGTCCTTGAAACAAATTTATTTACAGTCCATGTTACCACTTGAAACAACTTTGAAATGATGTGTAAGACAACAGCTTAATTGTAAAAATTTTTTGTTTGTTTGTTTCAGTTCCAGACCTGGAAGGCCTCCTAAGAGGACTCAGAGTGTCACCTCCCCGGAGAACTCACATATCATGCCGCATTCTGTCCCTGGCCTCATGTCTCCTGGAATAATCCCACCAACAGGTAAGAGTTTTACTTATTTTACACCAAAAATATTTTAAAAATCAGCTAGTACCATAGCTTTTATATGTATCTATGCTTGCACACACATTTATCTGCATCAATTATATTTTGTGCAAGCTAAGATAATGTTACTGATGACAATTTCTTTCTTAACACCATAATCTTTCTTTAAAATAAAATCGAAGAAACTCAATTGAGCTCAGTGATAGGAATTATTACAATGAAACCTCAACAATAACAAACAACAAAGTATTATCCCAGTTTTGCTGTTATGAAATTAAAGCTCAGAGAGAGTAAGTGACTTTCTCAAGGTCACACAGCTGATCACTTTCAGTTGTTATTTAATCCCAGGTCATCTGATTCTAAATTTATTTCTCATTCCATAGGACCTCAGACACAGAAAAATACAGCCAAAGAAATGAGAACTGACTATGTCAGATGCAGACATTTACTTGGAAATGTCTCCTAAGTTTTTCTCAAACTGTAATGGGAATAAATGTCCATTAGAAACACTTGAAGGACATTTCATTGCTACAATATTGAAAACATATAAGCAAAAGAAGTCTTGACTATTTAAGTTCCAAATCATAAACAACTTTAATAATGCAAGGCATGCAAAAGAAATTCATTTTGATTTTTACCAACTGGATGTGTTAATTCTTTCCTTTAGTTACACGTTTGCCCACCTCTCCATGTTTTTTTTTTTTTTGGTAACTGAGCCAGATCCATCTGCAAATTGAAATAATAATAAGTATACCCATTAATATACATACATAAAAAATACACATATAGATAGCCCTCAGTATATACTCCTTGTATATATACTGAAGATTACTGAGGAAATATACATGTAAATCATACTTGTCATGTAATATACTGAATGAAGGAAATATAATCTGTCATGAGAAGAGTAAGAACTTCTTTCTTTGTTCCTTAACTCCCATATAAATTTTTATTTTTTTCTTCTTTAACATTTATCTTGCTGGATGCTCTAATGTAATCATGGATTACCTGATTTCACAATTTTTATTTGTTTGAAAACTCATTGAAGGCAAGAATTATTTCTAGTTTACCTTTTATTTTCTCTGAAGACAAGGATTATTTCTAGCTTACCTTTTATTTTCTTGACAGTATCTAAATGTCCTTCACCTTTGTGGACACTTACCAAACATTGCTTGAGTTGAATCTGAAACTATTTGTTCATTTTATATACTTACTAACTTTTAATAGTAGGTTATCAAAGGTCTTAATCATGGAAAATTTAAATTCCTACGTTGAATTGTATTTTATGATAAATTTACAGAAGAAAAACTGAGAAGCAGAAAAATGAAATTAATAGTTGAAAATGACCCTATTGTGGGGCCCATATCATCTCTTCTATTTGTTTAGTTATTCATGTTTCTCCACAAACTGAATCCTACTGCCTGAAATTCGAATCCCAAATTTTGGATGTGGAAAAGAAATAAATGATGCTTTGTTATGCCTTTACTGCTTATATTTAATGAAATACTGAAGTTTCTTAATTTAAAACTTTGGATTTCTTGTATCATATAGATGAGATGGAACTAAAATCTTGACGTTTTATATATTTTATGGTTGACAGACTCAAGAAAGTCCTAATCATTGCCTTAACCTTTTTCAATAAATTTTGTCTTGGGGATTTAAAAATCTGATAATTTTTATAATCATTATTCTGTATTTGGTAAGTTTTTGTTGACTTCTACATGTTATTAAACATAGTTAATCTATGGGAGAAAGTATTCTTTTCTAGATTATTATAGTAAAATAGGGAAGCTTAGATTTCATATTGTTAGCCAGCTTTTAATCTTTTAATATGAAGATAATAAATATTTTATTACCAAAGCAATGATGAAATAAGATGATGTGATCAGAATCAAAGTATACCAATACTTCACATAATTATCACCATCAAGTAACTTTGGGGTAAGTGGGGTTTCTAAATAATAAAGTTTCATATTCCAAAATAAAGGTATTAAGCTATTTTTGATCGACCTCTATCTAAAATACATTAGACACTTCCCTGGCATTGAGAACAGAGACACTGACAGTAATTTAAACTTGACTGATCATCATAGATGATCATATTTGAAGTAGGATCATTTTATATATTTTATTTTATTTAAATTTCAATGCCCATTTTTCTCAGACATGCTTATTTGTTTGTTTCTGATGTGGTGTGAACTCAGAAACCAGACTTCTGACAAACTTATTAAGCATTGTATTGAAAAAGACTTTAAGCAGTCATGTTCTAGAAAAGGGTGAGGAAATGGACACTCACAAGGAAAACAGACTAGATTGGAAAGTGGGTCTTAGTTCACTGTATGATGGAGTCTGGTGAAAGGCTGTATGACAAAGCTGAGGAGCACACTACTGCCTTATTTACTTACTTTCAACTTGTAGACATTGTTTCAAAGATTTGAGGTTGCCAGAAGTTTGAGTGTGGCTCATGAATATTACCTTAATGTAGTCAATATAATTTCTTTTTGTTTTAAACATGAAATATCTGGAGATGGAGAAGTTTAGATTTTAGGAAATACTATATAAAAATCTCCATTTCCTGGAGACATATTATTGACTCTTAGAAAACAGTAATTGGAAAGTGAATAGTTTTTAAAAAATCCCAGAGATAGTACATATAGCTCGGTGGTTGAGCTCCTGTTTCCCATGTATGGAGTCCTGGGTTCAATTTCTGGTACTGCCTTAAAAAGAAAAAAAAAGAAAAAAAAAAGATCCTAGAGTTCTCAAAGGAGTGTAACAACTTTCTCACAGGGTTACTTGAGTGTGTTGGGAGAATTTGGTTCAATATGAACATATAGACTCATATACTAGATTATTTCTATTTGCTGCTCTTTTTTTTTTTTAACAAAATTTTTTTTTTTCTTTTTGAGGCAGGGAAGGTTAAGTGTATTAATTTTATTTTTTAACAGCAATATCAGTGTTTTCGACATTAAGAAAGATAGCCTGATAACATTTCTACTAAATTTTGGATCTGTGAATTTAGATTTAAAAAATTTGTTTTTTGAATCTATGTTATGTATCGGTATCTGATATAAACAAGTTTTGGAAATCATGTTTCTAAAATCAACCAACCAACAAACACACTTCAAAAAGCAAATAAAGAAACAAACAAAATAAAAAACCCAAACTTTAAATCCATTCCAAGATACAATTGTGTTCTATTTATGCTTGTTGACCCATACCTTTGTACACCAAGTAGTAACATTTGAAAAGCAGAAAAAGATACAAATTTACCTTCAAAGTTGCCATGTTGACCCTGTAAAAAAGAATATTTTTCCTAGCCATTCTTTCCATTCCTTCATCCTTCCCCCTCCACAACTCAACAATGAAATTAAATATTCTTCCTTAGAAGCATCTGTGTTCTCAAAGAAAATATGACATTTAACAATGTCTTCCCCAGCCCCAATAATATTATGTATTTAGGTGTCTATAATTTTTTTAAAAATTTGAGATTGCTTATGGTATGTTCACTTGTTTGTTTTTTTGGTTGTTTTAGTGTGCTTGTGTGTAACCTTAGAAAGGGATGTGGGCAGATAGTGATAATTCCCAAAATTTATGGTTGTCACTGATACCATAGCAACCAGAAGTTGAAGTTAATGAAAGAAAGAAGGCTCTTTGTAGAGACTCACAACCCAATACCTCCTGCAGTGCTCACTACACTTATTTGGACTGAGCACTTGTCATAAATCATTTTTGATAATAAATACAAGTTTGAAATAAATTGCTCCTAGCAACGGAGTTCTAATAACATTCATACCTTTTTATAGAATCATGTCTATTTTACAATTATGGAATGGGTTATTTATGAATTCAAAATACTTTCCTCTTGTGCCAGGAGTATAATTTGGATAGAGTATTTGGCTAACTTCCTGATTTAATGCTTTGGGCAGTATGCAAGCTGTTTTTGAAATACAAATTTCATGTAAGTAATACAGAAGTAACTCGGTGAGTACCAAATATTTTCATTTAACATTAAAAGAAAATTTGTTCAGTACCTAAAACACTTTTTTTAACACACGCTCAAATCAAATAAATGAATGACTTACACTTTTGCTTCTCAGACATGTCTTTTCTGTTTTTGTGACCACATAGACAAATAATAAATATAAATTCAGGGTAAAGAAAGTAATTGTACATGCACATGCACTGTCTTTAAAAAGTTAATCCTAGCAAATTGTAATTTTTTCATTTCGGAAAAAATTACTGGGTCAGAGCATGATAAATCCAGAGTTAATCTTTTTTTTTTTTTTTTTTTTTAATTGAAGGGAAATGCTGTCATGTGGATTTTTAAATTCAGAAACATATTTTCAAAGTTTATGTTCTTTATTTTCCTGATAAATATTGCTCAAGAGCAACAGAATCCAGACTGCTTCCTTTTGTAATATCACCATTTGTAATATTTTAAAGCATATAAACATATTAACTTCTCAGGAGAAATTTCATTTTTTGAGACTGTGTGTTAAGAATTTTTAATAATAAGTACATTATATTCCATGGGAAGACTCATAAGTAAGAATAACAGAAAAATGCACAAGTAAAGCAGCCACAAATGAATTGAAAATCTTCACTAATAAATTAAACATAAATGTCTATGTTTATGAGCTGAGGGGAGCTGAATGCCTTATTCAAAGAGTAAATGTGAGAAACTATTCAAACCATTTATGTTTATTTCGAATGTATGTGTTTTCATACATTTGTATAACAAGGCTATTTGTGAGATTTAATCACTGTACATTTTCATGGTAGTATATTTAACCTGTAAATATTTCATGTTCTTGTTTATATTTTTCTGGAAGAAAAAAATTAAGTAATATGTCCTCTTTTTTCCTTTTTGGAAGGACAGTCTGCACACTAGACTTTGTCTTGAAAAATTTATTTGACTTTAAAACTTGAATTGAGCACTGTATTCACTCTCCAAGGCAGCTGTAACAAATTACCACAAACTTGGTGGTTTAAAACAACAGAATTTATTCTATCACAGTTCTGGAGGCCAGAAGTCCAAAATAGAATCACGGGCCAAAATCAAATTGTCAGAAGGGTTGTACTCCTCCCAGAGGCTTAGGAGAGAATCCACTGCTAGTGTCTTCCAGCTTCTGGTGCGGGGCCTTCTATGACTTGGGGCTACGTCACTCCAATTTCTGCCTTGATGGGTATGTGTGTGAAGGTGTGTATGTGTGTGTGTTTTAAATCTCCTTCTGCCTCTCTCTTATAAGGTCAATCTTGGTTGTGCTTAGGACCCACTGGTTAAACCAGAAAAATTCTCCCATCTCAGGATCCTTAACTTAAGCACATCTGCAAGGACTCATGTAAACTTACCCTGGATTAGGATATGAACTTGTCTTTAGGAGCCATTTTTAGCTTTCCACAAGCACCCAGCAAATCCTGGCCAAGGTATTGGAAGGGACACAGGTGTGGTAGATATAACATCACCCTTTGGAGACTTGGGTCAGTTTAGTTCACTGCTGTGTTCCAGTACCCAGAATATTGCCTAAAACATAACAGATATTCAAAATAAGTATATTTTGAGTGAATATGGCTAAAATATCATTGGTAAAGGTTTTTGAGAGGAATTATTAAGCCTCAGAGTTACAAATTGGAACATGGGTACTATAATGCAGCTTATAAAATATTATCTAAGCACTCTTATGCCCGATTGAAGATTCAGTGCTAGAGCCTAGAAGAGGCATACTAAATAAATGGAAGGCATTATTTTTTTTGTTTAGAGATTAGATGACTACATTTAATGAACACATGACTACATTATCATGAACAATTAATGAGTTTGTATCTCCAGATTGATACTCTCAAGAGCAGTATTTACAAGAATAAAATGGGCGCATAGAATACTTCAGTCAAAATTCCTGCTTATATGTGTATGTGTGTATGTATGATATATATATGATGTGTGTATATATATATATGGCATTGTAATTATGTACTATATCAGCCATACATTCATCAAGGTTTATAATTCTTATTGCACCCAGTATCTAGATCTAAAATAACTTAATATATATAATTAAATATGGCTCATAATTTAACTGAGTGTAAATATATTTTTTGGTATGAGGAACTATAAAATAAATATATTTACTACTTTCTTCATGTGTCATATACATTAAAATTGAGTATTTCATTCAAATCATAATATAACCTGGTCTCTTTAATAGCATAAAAATTCATAAAAAGTTTTTCCCAAGAAGTTAGAGGAAAAAAATATGTTATTTTTAGATTTAATTAAATAAGCACATATTACTAGACTTCTGGACAGGTCTCAGATAATTAATTTAGAAGAAAATTGCAGTCCTGTCTACAGTAATTCATTTCTCTCTTTCAAGTTTCTATTGAGTTCTACAGTCCATATGCACAGACTGGACTGTGCCAAGACTCTTAATCTACTTACACTTCACCCTCTGTAGATTTACAGTAATGAAGTTGCTAATATCTTTAATTTACTAATTGCAGTATAGTGTATTATTTACCTTCTTTTTTTAATGGTAACATGATATTTCCTTTGACAGAAGAGAAGTTTATTTACATTAAGAAAAGACAATCAAATTTTGTGTCAACTTTTGATTATGATAGTGAATAGTGTGTGAATTAGATGGTAATGAGTGAATTATCCATTTATTTGTGAAATTCATATGATGCTCTAACCCCAGTGCATCACGTGTTGTCTTTCATTGATCACTGCAATTTCTTGACCAGTAGGTGCCAATATAATCCTGTTTCTTTCCCATCCAAGAAAAGTGAGAAATACAAATCTTCAAGGAGAATAACCAATTCTGCTATAGATACCTATTGAATATTTCTAAAAGATGTCAGAACAAAAGTTATGCAAAACAAGATAAAACATATAGTTTGTTTAGTCTCTTTCTCTTTGATAGGCACTCCCCTTAGAGGCTAACTTCAAAGCTTCATTTGCTTCATTTAATGATGAGATGCAGGTTTGTTATTCAAGAATTTATCTTGTTGGCTCAACATACCTTTGGTTATAAGTTACACAACTTTACTCTTTTCTTTGTAAAGAAGTAGAATTGCCAATTGAAGGGATTCACAGGCCAAAAATTTCTAGAGAAATTGGCAAAGGAGAGAAAATTTTTCATCTTCTTTCCTAAAACATTTATTTTCCTAGTCAGGAATGACTTTTAGACCTTATTTTAAAACATTCTGCATGAAAATCAAACCACCAAAGGATTTTTTGGGCCTAGGAAATCATATAAACCAGCAGAGTGGAACAACTTCTGAAAGAGCTAATAAAGACCTAAAGTTAATGGATAACAATATAATGTCCAGAAAAAGAGAAACAATAGCACCATTTTACTCTCTACAAAAGATGACATCTGGGATATTGTGCTAAATCATAGGCAACACGATTTTTTGTAGGACATGGACAAACTGGTGAGCATTAAGAGAGCAGGTAAAGATTTGGAAATGATGGTGATACTTAGTCTTGAGACATACAGAAAGTCTGAAAGTGGATGAATAGATTCATATTGTACTCTTCCAAGGACAGAAATCTAATAGATGGACTGAAATAACAGGGAGGTAGATTGGCTTCCATAAGAAAGAGCCTTGCTACATGGAGAACTGTCTAAGAGTTGAACATATTACTTCTAAAACCTTCACTCTCCATTCTGACAGCAGTGTTCCAGAGGAAATTGGGATGAAAAGTTATTAGCAATCACTTTTATATTTAATTGAATTGTGTAGGCTATATTGCATATGATGCAAAAGAGTGCTAGTTAGGAAAAAGAATTCTCTCCTTTCTAACCTACTATTCTCCCTCATTTGTAATCACCGTTAGGAAATTTGAATGTAATTTTGCATTGGGGAAGGCGGGAGGTTCGGTAAAATCCATTGGTCCCTTCTAATTTAAAATGCAATGATTCTATTTTATTTTAGCTTGAATAATTCTCCTAAACTTAACATGATACCTTTCTAGTTAAATGTTATCCATTCTTGAGAGTTCTTGATTTTTATATTCTTTTATAGCTAAAATATACAACAGAACATTTCCTATTTTAATGACTTTTCAAGTAGACAATTCAGTGGTGTTATTCAGTGTTGTGCTACCATCACCACCATTAATAAGATATTTCCACCAATCATTAATAAGATATTTCCATCATGCCAAACAGGAATTCTGTACCCATTGAGCATTAGCTCTCTATTCTACCCCCACCTCTGCCCTTAGCACCTTGTAATCTTCTTTTCGTCTCAGTGGATTTGAATATTCTGGTTACTTCTTATTAGTGAGATTCTAAAATACTTGTCCTTTTTTATTTGGCTTATTTCATTCAATATGTTTTCTTCAGAGTTCACTCATGTAGTAGCATGTATCAAATTTTCATTCTTTTCTTTCTTTCTTTTTTTTTTTTTTCAGCTGTATAATATCCCATTGTATGTATATACCACATTTTGTTTATCCATTAAACAAAGGCACTTAGGTTGTTTCACCTTTTGCTTTTGTGAATAAGCTTAGACAAAGGTAAAGTGTTAGTAGGAAAGAGTAAAGAGGCTTATCCCAGTGGTATTGATTATTAGTGCTGGTTTCTATGCTCAGATCAACTCTGTAGGATTTAAAACATTGATAACGTTTATTTTTATGCATAACAGGTTTAGGAAGGCTTAGTTTCATAAGTTATTCAAATTCATATAAATATGCTCTATAAATAGTATAGTGGTAGTTAATGCTTAAATTTGGTGATCACGTTTGCTTTTCAGGACTTAATGTCAGGGAATCCTGTTTTAAACTGTTGTGTTTGTGGGCAAAATAAGCTTTATGGAAATGAAATATCATTGATGCCATTATAAAATATGTTCAAACTGTCATATATTGCTTTTAGAAATATGCATATTACAAATAGTAGTAGTCTTTAAAAATGGAGACTGCTTTCGATTGATTACAGCTGTATGTTTGTTATTAAATTGTTGGAAATGAATTGACATAATCCTGTAAAGTTAACAATGAAGCCAGCCAGTTTTCAAAGTGATAAAACTGTAACTTAATTTAATAAATTGAATAGGATTATGCAAACATTTTTGCACTTCATTAAGGAAGTAGTCAGTATAATTAATGTGAGAGCTTTTATCCTGTTCACTTGTTGATATATGGTTAAGGATGTATACAGTAGACTAAACTGTTTCAAAATCTTCTTTATGCTGTTTCACATTTTAATTAAAGTTGCCACAAACCCCAATCTTAGAGAAAGCCACTATGGATTTTACTGTTTTTAATCTTTGCTGATTTGACAATACAATGGGTATGTTCTGAAAAATAAAGGATATTTATTTTTCAAACAAAATGGTATAGTGGCATGGCTCTTAACTTCAAACTGAAATGTCTGAGTTTCATTCTTTCTTTACCACTTGCTAGTGATATGATTTTGAGTAGCAGTACCTGCCTCACTTATTCCAGCATCACAATGAATGAATATAAATATTGGCAACCAAAACACTATTTTATACAAGAGGAATAAAATGCTAAGAGATTTTTCCAAAGTTTCAGTCTTCTTTGTTGAAATCCGTTTTCAAATTCAAGTTTTTGGAATTCAATTTTCTGGATAGTTTTCTACATCTAGCTGTTTTCTTTTCATCATCTATAAACCACCATCAAAAGGTCTGCATTATCCCCTACCAGAAAGGACTTTGTGAAGAACAAAATGAGCTAATATATCACAAAATGCTTTTGAAAATCATACATAGTAAATTATCTCATGATTTTTAGTTTTATCATGATGATTTCAAAACAAGTCTTTTGCATTGTTCCGAATAGAATTCCAATGCATTTATTTTTGTCTCTGGTTTAACATACAGGTTCTGGGAATGATGACTCCTTTACCATATTTATGGCATAAGATTCTAATCGTTTCCTTAGTAGTGTTTTTTTTTTTTTTTTTTTTTTTTTAGTTTTACATCTTCTAATTACCTCAAATAAAATATTTTCCTCCTGATACAATCTTCTTCCCATGCAGTGATTACTTTTTGATCACCGAGAAATGAGATCTTCTTGTGATTGATATATTCTACATGAAATCCTTTGATGGACTATCTATTCAGATAAAATATATTTCCATTAGTTTTCATTTAAGAATTACATTTCATTAAGTGTTGAAATAATTTTTCTAAATATATATTTACTAATGACTTGAGCTTGTTTTCTAGGATGTAAGCATATGGCATAGGAAGCACATTGTTGAGTTTTTAAGAATTAAAGGTGATACTATAACACTTTATTTTCAGGGGTTATGCAGATATAAGTTATTATTTTGGTTTAGACTTACATATATTACACTATACCAGTCAGGTTCTCTTTAAACATTACCAAGTTCAATATTCAATATCAACGTCAGAAAATATTTAATCTATTTAATTAAGTATTATCCACTAGAAGTGAATTTTTGGTGACATCATCTTTTTTTATTATCAAATCTAGTTGAAAACTCTTTCCTAAATATGAAAACTTAACATTGTGAATAATTTCAAAACTTGCCCTTCTATATGAATACCAACATTCATCTATTTAAAAAGTGCATGCCCTTTGTATTATCTGTCATCTTCTATTGCTGAATAAACTCCTTCTAAGGAGGCATAATAGGGTAAAATTGTTTAAGGAGAATTACATGGTTTGTGTTGGTTCAAGTGAATATAAATGCAAGTATCTCTAAATTCAAATATTCATCTCTTAATATTATAACAATATTTTGAAGTTATTTGCACGAGATTCATCTCATCATACCTAACCTTTAAGTTACTTATTGAATAAATGAAATTTATGGATGCCATTCCAAGGCAAATCTGCTACCATATGACCTGTCCATGTGAGTTGTCTTTTTGATTTATAATGGCAATTGCTTTCCCGGCATGGATTTCATGACATAATAATATTCTATGAATTTTTGAAATTACAGTGAGCACCATATTAATCATCTAAAATAAAATACTTTATGAATTGATGAGAGAGGACCTTTCAAAGGTAGAAATTTTGGAACTATGTACTTCCCCCAAATCTCAATATTGTTGTTTTAATGAAATGTGCAGTTTGTTTCTTTCTACTTTCTTTAAACTGGACGTATAAATGGTCAGGATCATCACTCCCATTAGCACATCATCCCATGGTCTCCACAGTAATCTTCATTTTCCCCTCAATGTGTCAACTGCCCACCCAACCAATTTTGCTTAGACCACTGTTGTTCTTGGCTTGAATTCAAGTATCTCTATTGCTTTGTTGGTTACAAGACATTAATGTCTTAAATTTCAGGATTACAATTAAACATCTGTGACATGTACTTCCATTATTTTCCATGTTTCTTTTATCTGTAAGAATCAGAATTTTAAAGTGAGAGTTTAGACATACATTGAATTGAGTGTGCCATTTTTTTTTCTAGTTTCTCTGCATAAAATTTTGAAAATACCTTGAGTTATAGTCTTTCACAAGTAAATATTTATCCCTATTCTATGGTGATCAAAATCTGTTTCTAGAAGTTACTATTAGCAGCTGCCTCATTTTTTTTTTTTAAACGTAATTTCACTTAGTTTTGTCTCCAAAATGACATACAGTTATTCTTTTGACTTATATTGTGGTGACCTTTTCATTAATGATTATTACATTTTCAAGTGACTTCTTATTTCTCTGTATTTGAGCATGAATCTATTAAATGCACTTTTTTCAAGTAAAATACTAGTATTTTATGAAGTAAAATACTAGGAAAGCATTCAAAGAGAGCTCTATTTTTAAAAAAAACATTAAAAGTCTTATTCAAAATTTAGAATTGTAATTATGTGGTTTAGAAGAACCATGGCCATATTGCAGAAGTAAAAACAAAAAATAATATTTTTGCAAAAAATTTGCTTCAAAACAGTTGCTTAAGATAAACTGATACTTCTTTCTCATCTCTTTTTGTGGATGTATTTGCAGCAATAACATAATCATATAAATCTGTCTATACGTACTATGTAATAGATAGAAACAGAAACAATTTATCTAATGTATGTATACTTTGCTGAGAAGTGCCAAGCATTTTTTTAATATGGAATCAATATCCATGTTAACATTTTTCAGCACTGTATATTCAGTTGTTAACACAGTGTTTGTTCAAAACATTATTAAATTAAGTATAAGTTAATAGATATAGGTGATTTGTTAAGATAAAAATGAAGTGTATATAAGCCTTTTTTAAGTAACTGTAGCATGATGGAAACTTTGCTATACATGATGTATATTTATTTTAATGCCAACCTGTGAAAAAGATATTGTTTATGCCATCCTACAGATGGTTAAATTAAGGTACACATAGTGTAAATACATTGCTAAAGTTGAAGAGAAGGGCTCACTTGGGGTCTGAACTCAGGGACTGATAATCACAAACTTTGTTTTCAGTGCATCATCCATGTTTTCATAGTTCTTTAATCTCTTTAGTTACCATCCATATTTTGAGCAGACAGGCAATAAAACTTTTTTAAAAAACAAATTCAAGTTTTGGGAGGAACACTTCACATTTCATTAACTTGTTTAAACTCAATTTTAAAAGAAGTCTTGATATAGGAACAACAAAAGGATAGAATGAAAGATGTTAAAATTATATTTCACAATTTATAAGCAAGCTTACTTGCTTAATTTTCACAAACTACTATGCCTGAATTTTAATCCTCACCTCGTCAGCACTTTATTGAGTTCTTGGAAAAGCTTATTCATTCTTCTCATTATTTTTTTTTCCATTGCTTTTCTCTGCAATACTAGTTGCAAATAATTTCTTGCAATTTTGTTTTGAAATTATTGAAAAATTGTTGATTTAAATTGTTTAAACAATGTAGTGCTAAATGACTGATAAGTGTTTTAAGGTATTAGAATTATTTCTGAAAGTTGTGATTCCTATGATGGTTAAGTACAATGTGGTGTTACCTCTAACTGCCAAGCATACTATTTTTTCCTGAATAATTGGAAACTTAATTTCCTAATATTTATTGGTCATTCACTTGTGGCTTTTATTTGTCCATTCACCATTAGTAGTAGTTATCATTTATTAATCCAGTTTATATAATACCTTGTTGAAGTAATGTAACAAATGGCATACAAGGGAAGTTTTTAATTTCTTTGGCTGCAAGAATTACAGAAATTATATTGTTTGATATAATTTGAAAACTAATTGAAGGTATGTTTCAAATATTTAATTAAGCATTTTGTTGAATATATAATATTACAGCATTATTGTAACATTTTAGAAAATAGAAGAGCATTACCGATCATTCTTTATTATATGTAAAACATATTTCCTTTTTTTTTTTTTTGAGGTACTGGGGCTGGGAATTGAACCTGTGGCTCAAAACATGGAGCCCCTTCTGCTCCTCTAAGTTTTTTTTTTTTATGTTTGCTTGATTTTTTTTTTAAGGCGCGCCCAAGACCTCCCATGTGGGCAGCCAGCGCTCAACCACGTAAGCTCCATCTGTTCCCCAACATATTTCCTTTTTTTGTTGTTAAAGTTCAGTCCTTGCTCACCTGTCTACTAATTATATGCCAGAATTTCCTAATCCTGCCACTTCTAAAAATGTGTGGAACCAGTTATTCGTAAAGATACTACAACCAAGTCTCAACTGTTTTAAAGCAAAAATGGCAAATTTCCATTTCCATTAACAATCTCATAAACCAAATTTCATATCAATCTTTGCAACCTGGTTTTGAGACTATTTGTTTTTCAACTTAATGTACTAGCTCTGTAATAATATTGTGCACTTGAATTTTTCCCTTTTCTCATCAAGAGCTCAATGAAAGGGGAATATAAATTTTATCATCTTCTTATTGCTATCAAGTATTTCAATTTCTACATTTATTTTGTTATTCTGCTTTATCTTGTTTTTCAAAGGAATTAATCCCTAAAATTCACAAAAAGTTTAGTCTTGATAGAAAAATGAACCTATAGTGGTTTTTATTTTGCACTGAATCACAAAATCCAAATGAGAGATTTGAATATTAGGACCTTGACTTGACTCACCTCAGCTTAATTTTGACAGTTGTCTTAAAGTGAATTTAGTGTTTAATCAAATTTTCTGGACTGATAACTCAAGACCTGAAGGGAACAATTCTAATAGTGAGAAAGTAATTTTCTGGCCTAATTACACCTTTGGCCTCACCACAAAGTCTGTCAACAAAAGTGCCAGGTTTGATCATGATTTTTTTTGACGTGTATTCACCAATCTACTTCACACAGGAGACTTTTAACAATAGCATTTGGTAATTTCAACCTATCCAAGATTTTACATCTGGGAATAAAACCTCAATATACTATTGTCATTTGGTGATTTACTTAATTCTTTTTAAAATTTGAAATGTTATTTGGATATTAATAAACTTTATGTATTGTATTCTTTGGAAATTTGCATGGCCATATTATCTGAGATGGCCATGTGAGTCATTTTAGTGGAATGGTTAATTGTTTTTTTAAATGAAAAACTGGAGTTTCTAGAATCTCTATTTCTTATCTGGATTTCCTGAACATTAGGAAATCTAGTAGTTGGGAGTCTACAAATCCGAGCTTTTAATTAACACTATGTAGGTCCTTGACTAACCTCAGTCGGTAAATATTTATTTGACATTAGCAAATTTTAAAAACTTTCTGAGTCTTAGTTTCACTGCACTTCAAAGCTACTTTAATTTTTGTTAATTGTTTGTTACCCTTTGAATACTTTCAACAATCTCTTGCCCAGAGGACATTAACTGTTACAATGAAGATTGTTCAGTGTTTTTCATATGAATCTAATACCTGCTTCCTAAATTTAAATTATCTGTCTTCTCAACCTGGCTTGCTCTGCTTTCTCCTCTTCCACCTTTTCCTACTCCTCTTTTTGAATTTTATTAACATTTTAAGTAAGTGTTGTTAATGAAACTGTATTTAGAAAAAGCTAGGGCCTGAAGAGCGGAGCAAAGTACCAAAAGATAACTGATTGATGTTCTTGAAACAAAGATTGTATCTGCTGTTTCTGATTTTAATTTCCTCTATCTACTTCTCACCGTTTTTTTTTTTTCTCAGAGAGGTTGCCCATGCACATGCACAAACACACTCACAAGACTCATTTCTAAATAAGGAATTTATAGTAATTAAATACAATATCTTAGAGTTGTAGATAATCTGGAATGAATTATATTTTATATTTATTATGTAGATATTGTCACAACTATTTCAAAAGTCAATGGTAGATAATACACTTTAAAAGAGTCAACAATTTAGTCCACAAATATTTATCATGAGCTTTAGGAGTTGCAAGGATGAATAACACAGCCACACAATAAACTGTAATTGGAAATGTAAAATGGTAAATACCAAAAAAGCTACACAAAGCACTGTAGGTTTTCTAAAGAAAAAGAAAACTGGGTAATGAGGTGATTTTTGTCTTCATGGTGATAAGTGGTATTGATATTGACCTAAAATTGGTATGCTTTGACTCAAAATTCATTTGTATAACACAAGTACTTGAACCATAAATTTGATAGAAATTTTTTTGTGAAAAAATAAAATTTTATTGACTATGTCATACATACAGCACATACATAAACAGTAAGTGTATAGTAAGTTGTGAACTTAAAAACCAAGCACACATATCACCATAGGGATTCTCATACAGCACCCCACCACCAACACCTTGCACTGTGTAAAACATTTGTTACAAACTATTGAAGAACATTATCAAAATATTACTATGAGCTATAGCCCATGTCTTACATTTGGTGTATTTCTCCCAGCCTACATGATTATTAACATGCTGTGTTAGTATTATATATTTGTTATAGTTCATGAGAGACCGTTCTCATATTTCTTCTGCTAACCATCTTCCATCACTGGATTCCTTGGGTTATACAGTCCCATGCTTTATACAGTACATTCAAAATGTACACTCAGTGGCTCTCATTTTCATCACAGAGTTGTGCTGTCATCATCTCAGTCAATTTCAGAAGGTTTCATTACTCCAAAAGTAAAAATCTCAATCTCCTTATATTTCCTCTATTATTGCCTCTCAGAATTGATATATCTTTTTTGCCATTGCTGCAAAAATATTAAATATTATGGTAACTATCATCCATAAGTTATACTAGTTATAATTTTCCCTTGTGTCCTCATATTCTTAATTTCTCATAAAAGAACATTCTTATATTTATACTATTAACCACAATCTTCATCCATCACTGAAATCATTGTTGTACATTTCCTAGATTATTCTCTAGCTTCCTGTCAATTGACATTTACATCCACAGACTACTCCATCAGCCACAATCACATTTATAAGCCAGCAGTGTTAATTTTACTAATGTGATGTGTTACCATAAACTCTATTCATTTCCATGCTTTTACAATAAACCTTATTAAAAATCCTACATACAGGATGTAGCAGTTTGATATGGTTATGAATTTCAAAAATAGATATTGGATTATGTTTGTAATCTGGTCTATACCTGGGCATGATTAAGTTATGATTAGGGCTTTGATTGGGCCATATTATTAGGGCATTGAGTCCCTTGGTGGGTGGGACTCACACATAAAAGACATGGCAAAGGACAGAGTTTGAGGGTTTTTGATGTTGGAGTTTTGTTGTTGGAGTTTGATGCTGAAGCCTAAGCTGGAACCCTGGGAAGTAAGCTCAAAGAGGAAACAGAAGTTAAGCCCCAGGAAGAGAAGAACCCTGAACTCAGACAGAAGCAAGACCCTGGAAGGGAGGAACCCAGGAAGCTTGAACATTTGCAGATGTTGGCAGCCATCTTGCTCCAACACGTGAAAAGAGACTTTGGTGAGGGAAGTAATTTATGCTTATGTCCTGCTAACTGTAAGCTCCTACCCCAAATAACTACCCTTTATAAAAACCAACCAATTTCTGGTATTTTGTATCAGCACCCCTTTGGCTGACAAATACACAGGAGAAGCATGGGAAAAATACAATTGATTTAACCTATGGACTATAGTTAACAGCAATACTGTTAATATTCTTGCATCAATGCCAAAGATGTACTATGTTGGTAGTGGGAGGGGGTATGGAAAAAATACTACAAATGTACACTAGGACCATAGTTAGTGATTATACTCTGATGACATTATCTCATAATCTGTAATAAATGTTCCACCCTGGTGTGGGTTGTTAGTACAGTGAATTCCCATGTGTATGGGAATTCTATACATGTGCATGTTTGTTTTGTAAGTTAACAACTTTTGTAATAAAAATATATTTTAAAAATAAATTTTAAAATTATGATAAAAAGGGAATCAAGGACAAAAACAAATAACAAAACCAAACTAAGTGAAGATACACAAAAATTGTATGTGAGTGCATACGTGTGAACAAATAATATGACTCTCACTCTCCACTGAGATGTGAAAATGAGAATAGAGAGTTAAATTATAGCTGATGATTTTAAATCATATTGTGGGAAAAAAGTAATTTGACATACATTAAGCATCACCTCCCATTCTCAACCCACATTCTTTCTTCTCCCTGGACACTTTTAACAATACCATTTAATATTTTCAGCCTAAGTCAGATTTTAATATCTGGAATAAAACCTCATTGTATTGTTGCCAATGTGATGATTTCATTTAAGGCACTTTTAAATTTGATAAGTTATATAGGTGCTAATGAGCTGTACATATTGTACTGCTTTGGCAATACCCCCTTGCTTTCTACAGCCATAACAGAAGTATTGTGTCCTTTTAAGGTTGTCATGCCTTGAGGAATCATGACAGGAAACATTTTGTACAAATTGGGCAATCAAATCTGAATGTTATTGTATTAATATTGGTTGAATGAAGTAAGGATTTTTAGAGAAGTAATGGAGCTATAGGGAAGGTGAACGATCACTATCTGAATATTTAACAAAGGGTGGGGGGTTAATTCTCCAGAAGGCAGAAATGGTCAAATGGGTGTCATTTATGGGGGAGAATGACTTAAAAGGCAACAAAACAATACAAAACACAAATATTAGCCCATTGATAAATTATGTAGACTACCTTGCATTGAAATATCCATAGAAATGTCTTGATTATTCTCTTCCAGCTGTGTTGTAGAATGATTTTTTACATTATATGGGTAATTTTGCAAGTTTTATTATTATTGTTATTGTTATTAGTTATGAGAGTAATATGTCTAAAAATAGAAATAAACTTACTTTCAGTGACTCATTTTTCCCTAAAAATTTTCATTTGATATTTTAGTTTAGAAACAAAACCTAGGAAGTACCATTGGTTTATATTCCTTTTCAGTATTATATGCAAATTGTATTATTTAATTAGTTATGTAAAGTCTGAAATATACACATTTGAGTAAATCCTATTTAAATGTATCAATTGCCTAATTATATTCATGATTGTCTATATTTAGTAATATTCCATTAATTATTACATCATGCAGAAAATGCTATAATAGTCCATGGTACAGTTTAAATAATATTCATTCTTTTTTCAAGATATTGATTAGATTTTCCTTTGGCATATTTAGGCAATAAAACATTATGTTTTACCTAACAGCAAATTAAATTTAAAAGATATCAGGTAATTCATTTTACTATGTACTAACTCATTTTCCAGTGCTTAAGTTCATACTAGTCAAGTTAAAGCAATGATTGTAGCAAAACTAAATTCTTCTTATGGTGACAAATATATTTCTACCTTAAAAATAATTAATGTGACCATTACAGTTTGTAATAAACAATTAGGAAACATTTATATAGAGATTTTAAATTTTATCCTTTTGTTTTTCCTGTTTATATTCTTCTTTATGATGATATTAAAAACCCATTCCAGTATTACTCTCACTGTTATCCAGAATACCCTCCAAACAGTTTTACATACATCATTAGATATTGAATATTTGTACTTGAATTTTCTGTTGTCATCTCAAATTTCTCAGCAGCTAAAATTGAACCCATTATTATTTCTTCCTTACCAAATTTGGCTGATATCTCTGTTTTCACTTCAAAAATAAATAGTGATTTATTTTTAAAATAATTACACAGATTTTAGAACATGGAATTTATATCTCACCTTGCTTCCATATCTTAGTTCATGGGAGGATTGAATGAGGTCATACTTGTACCCACAAGAATCTGACATGGAATTAGAGTTCAGTAGAAACTATGAATATTTCTAAATTTTGTACTTTTTGCTTGATAAACTTCATATTTGTTCTTTTATTCCATCCTTAAAGCCACCAGTATTGCTCAAACCCTAATTATTTAATCCCTATCTATAGCATTGTAAAGGTTACCAACCTTCTGTGCTCAGAGTCTACGCATTTTCAGTCTCCTTCCAATCTGTTGCCAGACTTATGTTTTGAAATGCTTGGAATTTTACAGTAGCATATTGACATTATCACCCCTATCTCAAAAATCTTTAATCATAAGCCTTGGAGTTGAGGTTCTCTAAAATACACCCAAATATTCCTTTATACTCAGTTCCATGTCTTGCTTTCTCTCATTTGACACTCATGGCATGCTAACTTTTATTGTGAGTTATAGTCTCAAACATATGATGCTTATTTCCCTCAATTATCTCTATTTCCCTGTAAGGAAAAGACCATAATTAATTTCATTTTTTTTATTCTCCAAGTCACATTACAGTGTGCCTTAAATATATTAAATGGTCAATACTTGGTGATGATTTCACAATTCAGTTTGAGTCACTGTTTTCCTTTGGCTTCAATTACATATGTGGATTCAGTATATAAATTGTTCTGAGAGAATTACTGTAACTGCTAAAGCAAACTAACAACAAAATGCAGCATAGAACACAGAAAATCTACTTTCGAGCTTCATTTTAGATCATACTTATTTCATAAGCATTCATACATTATATCATTTAATCTCCCAACAACTTTTTGTGGTACATAATAAAGCCCTATTTCACAGATGAGAAAATCAGCACTCAGATGGGCTTGCTCTTCAAAATTGGACAACTGGAAAATGGTAGAGTAAGAATTTGAATCTATGACCCTATGCCTCTATTCTTTCCACTCTTCTCTTTTAAGGGGCCATTGCTGCCTCATGAACACAATATGTTTGCTTACCTTGTTCCTAATAAAAAGAGAATGGTTTTGTGATTCATTGTAACTCTGAATTAAATTATTAACAAAAATATTTTTCATGGCTAAACCTCAAAAGAAATCCATATTTCATATGTCAGATCTGAAATATTGACATGCTATATGGTCAAAACCCTTGTAAGTAATTATGACCTTTCTTAACATTAAGCAGGTGACTGAATTAAATATGTCAGGCATAAAATGCCCTGCATGTAGTAACATAGTGAATCAAGCAAATTATCAAATGGCGAAACTCATTTTGTGCCTTGGGCAATTTCGGCTGCCAGCACTTATACATCAAAACTTCACTCAATGTACGATTGATTTTATTTTATTTTGTTTATTTTTAATTCCCTACAGCAAGCTATGTTAGTTTGGTAGAATGTTGTCTGCATCATTAGGTTCCTAAGAAATTATAGTTGTTTCAGTCATGGTTGACCAAAATATTATTTTCTTCTTACAGACCATGGATATTGGTCCTTGGATTGGTACCAGTGAACTGAAAATGCGTAATGCCAATGCATCAAGTACATACAGCATACACATAAACTATCAATATTATTCAAAGTGTGAGCATCCAAAGAATAATGCTGTAAAATCAGACAACCAGTGTCCATTAAAGATATTTTCCAGTTCAAGGAAAGAGGTTCAGATTAAAGTATAAAAGTCCAGTCTTAAGGCAGGAATGAATTTCTTTGTAAGATGATACATGTCTTCCTTTCACAGTTGCTTTTTTATGCTGCCTTAAAACATGTCAAAATAATCCCCAACAGAGGAGCCTAAAAGGAATGTCAGCTCTGTGGTTATGTAAATCGAATTGAGTGCTTTACAGCAGGTTTAAGATTTTTATAACTCAGAAGTTGTTAACAGCCAGCTGGTTTGTATCTGTTTTTTATGGTTATTCTTGTCATATGCAGCCTCCACAATTTTTAATTATATTTTATGGTATGTGTTTTCCTCCTCTTGAATCCCTTAGCCACTCTTTGCTTCACAGGATATTTTCCACTGGGAAGGAACAAGCACAGCAATGAGACTCCATCATTGGAAATACAGTTGTATAATTACTTACCACTAACAGCTCTATAGTGTGAAATTCAAGTAACTTTCCCTTGCAAATACATAACCTTCTATTAGAGCATTGAAATTGCTTTAATGTAATAATATCTGCTTGTAAGTTTGTGAGCTGCTCCTCTCTAGTCGAAAGCATGATGATTATGCCATTCCTTTATCCCATTTTTCTAAGCGTCAACTTTCTTTCTTCCCCCCTCTCTCCCTCCATTTCCTTCCTGCCTGCCTGCCTTCCTGCCTTCCTGCTCCCCTCTCTTCTTTTTCCTTCTCTTTTCTCTTTTCTCTCTCTCTCTCTCTCTCTTTTTTTTTTTTTTTGATATTCAGCATGTAAGCCAATTTCTGTCTCATGGTTTAATTCTAAATTCATGCTTTGTGTCCTAATTTTGATTATACCGAAAGATAGGAACTCATTTTATATTATCTTTCTAAGAATCTCCTTCTGGGGTCAAAGGGCATTGATCACAGCCCCAAAGGTCTGATTAAACTTCCTTGAGAGTTTTGGCACTTCAATTGAAGAATTGAGCTTATATTAAGGTTTTTCTCCTAAGTGTAAAAAAGGAGTGGTTAAATATGTTTGGAATTTGAAAAAGAAATTTAAAATGCACAAATTTATCAAGAAAGTATGTTTGTGCTTGTTTCACAGAGACATTTTTAGAGATTCCAAATCTTTGAATTGATATACCACTTTGTTGGTATTAGACATTTGCAAATGAAAATATGCCAGCAAGATCAGTTCTTCAAATCACAAAGCTTCCAGTTTTATGAATATAATAGTATAGCTTTAGATATTTACATAATCAATTTAGGATTTATTGACTGCTAAACTTTCAGATATGATGATCATATTTGGATCAAGTGAAGGAGATTAAAATAAATAACTAAGATTTGATATACATTATATAAATAGGTACTGAATTTTGATTATTCAGATTCCAATTCAGTTTTGACTAAGTCATAGGAAATATTTGATGCATAATATGCAATGGAAACAATATAGTCTATTATGGCATCCAAAACTGATTTATGCAATCCAATTTTATTACTTTTGATAGTGTAAATCAATATGGATATTATTATTAAACAATTTTTCAAACATTTTGCCTTTTAATGACTTATACCATAGATATAACATATTTAAGCTCCCTAGAGATAAGGTCTAGAAATATTTTTTTAGAGCCTTGAACACTTTGATTTTAGTGTTAGAATATTCATTGGAAGCATTCAACTCCTTCCTTTAAAGGTGGGTATCTAAGTACATTTTTATTGAGTTTGTCCAGAATTATTTAAGTTCATAAGTATGCTTTTGAAACTGGATTAAGAACATGTGACGGACTTGTATGTTAATCATTTTGAGATTTGGTGCAAACAAAACATTTTGTACTCTGTGTGTTTGTGCATGTTTGAAAGCCAAACGAGCACCAAGGGAGGAAATTGAAAAAAGAATAAAGGAGAAGCGTTTTTTGAATGACAGCCATGTTGAAGGCACAGTACTAGGAAGCATTTTATATACTGCTTCTCATTTACTTTTCACAAGAATCCTAAATGGTGAAGGGATTTGGTTCCATTTTAAAGTGAGGAAGCTGAGTCTCAGATTGATTAGTTAACTTGCTTAAGGATCCATAGCATAGAAATAGTGGAGATGGGATTTGAGGTTATATATAATCTGGCTTGAAATCTTACCCTCTTTAAGTACAGATTGACTGTTAGAAATGTTTGTAGGTTTGTAGATAGGAGGATGTTTCAACCTTGTTGGAGAAGGCTAATTTGTCAGCATTAAAGAAAGAGAGTGACATAGTTTATGTAAAGGAACTAGCATTTATAAATTAAAAACAATATTTGGGAAGGAGAAATAAAAGAGGAAAAACTTAGAGAAAAAGAAAACAAAATTGGTTAGAGAAGAATAAACAAAATGTGTATAAATTTTAGATAAGATAAACCAGACAGAAGATTTAGACTAAACTTACACTGTTAACCTTAAAAAGCAATTCAGTTAGCTTTTTCTCAAGGTTAAGAAGTTATCTACTGACAAATAGAAGTTTTGACCAGTTGCCCTACTCAATTGCAAGAAGACAAGCTATGAACCAACGATCAGTTGCCTGATCTGACACCAACAGTTTGGGTTGAACAGAGGCATAATCAGGACATTCAGGACAATCAGGAAGAAGTCAGAATAACCAGGGAATGGACTGGAAATGGCATGACTGAATAAAGTCAGACTCAGGACTGGCATCTACCAATGCTGGATTGAATCAAATGAGAAGAAGAAAGAGACAAGAAGAGTGTGCTTCTAAATAAAGATGTATATCCTAAATCCTAATAAGTTAATTTTAAAAATTTGTCATCTTTAATGACAAATTTTGAAGCATGTCATGAAAGTGTCAAGCTATCTTAATTATTGGCTAATTAAGTTTTGATGTTCTTCTTTTCTTGTGTGCTTCATAAAGATTGTAATTCTTCCAGAATTATTCTTTAATCACTCTTCTTTTGCTGATAATTTAGACCAGAGTGACATTTAATAAACAGTTTTCTTGGGAATGTGAATGAAACTCCAAATACCAATGAATCAGTGCAAATGGAAGAAAGAGAGAAACAAATTAAATAGTATTCTTATTCAGGACTGCTGTTATTTAGAACTAAAGAATTTAAATGTTATTTCTAAGTTTTTTGTTTGTTTGTTTTGTTTTGTTTTTCTGCTTAGATTAAGGAAACTGCCAATATAGAGATTCTATGCCTTAGGGAAGGATTTACCAAATGGTCTCTTGATGTTTATGTTCAAGGCTTACCTCTCACTAGGAGATAAAAATTACTCATATAGTAACTGGTACTAACTAATAATAGCAATAATATTGTATAATATCATAATATTTGTGCCAAATGAATGGGGCAAGCAATCAGTTATCAGTAAGTTCAGGAACTGTAGTTATTACAACTGTAACAATCAGTGAAGACTTCATGAAGAAAGTGAAATAAGTTGCTTTCAATTGTAATAGTTCATTAATGGGCAGTTTGGAAAAATTCTAGTTTTGTACCTTTAGCTTTTTTTAAGGTTGACTAAGCTGTGGTACAGTTCACATTCTACAAAAGATCAATGCTAATTTAAGGACCCAGGAAGAATGAGATATCTGTATACATATATACCATGGCAAAATAAGAATTCTTTAGCAGGAGATATGCCCCTACGTTTTCCTCTAAGTCTATCTTCCTTCATTCTTTATCTAACTCCCTTCCAAATTATCTTTTTTTTTCTTCCATTTTATACTATGTGAGAATGAACCATTTACCATATCTTCACTCTCTCTATATATTTGGGATCACTTTATGACATAATTATCAGAATATTTGCATTTCAGACTTAGAGGTTGAAATGAATTCAATGCTTACTATTGTTAAGGCTTCTGTTCCAACACATTTCTATGTATTCACCTTTTACAGTTGCATTTGTAGTCAGTCCTTGAGTTCATTTAGGCTTATTTATAGTGTAATAGTTAAGGGTGAGAACTTTAAGTTAGATCTGTTTTGAATTTTGACGGCTCCATTTACTAGTCTGTGATTTCAGACTATTGCTTAGCCCATTGCACTTCATTCTCTTCATATGAAATTGTGTGTGTGCACATATGTAATATAGTTACAGTATAATTATTAATACAGTGCTTACTATAGCTTTGAGCACACAGCATATTGTAAATGGTGGTTTTTTCATGTTTTCTGAAAACAAAATGGAATTTCAGTTATGAAGTTTTTATAATTGTAAAGAAATAGCATTTAGAATAAATATTGGTAAATATTTCAGAAATATGTTTACTTTTTCAAGGTTTAATCTCTTGGTATGTATAAGTAGATATAAATAGAAAGAGATCAATTTAAGTGTTTGTTTTTGCAGCCTTAATGTTCCAAAATTTCAAGCCTATCCGAAATGAACAGGACTATAAGGAAAAGCTTTAAGAAGGGAGTGCTGCCCTGTTGGGTGTGACAGCTGTAGGTGTCAGGTGTAACCATTACTACAGGTAAAAGCCTACCGGCCTTGGGTAGAGCAGCATCTGCCTTTGTGTGACATTTGTAAAGTGAAATAGCCTTCAGAGATAAGAGGAAATGACAGATTCGGGAGCAGCACTGGCATTGAATTTACTGACAGTCATACTTCACTCAGGCTTAAGTTGTTTTTGTTGTTCTTTAGTTAAAGTTCACTTTCAGTTCTTTAGTGAGTGTAACATGTTCGTTTTAGAACTGGCTGAGACTTGTAGCTGCCGGGGTGAGTGTATTTTTCTTGTGAGCAAATTTTTTAGCATGAATTTTGTGGCCTACATTATTGTGCTATTTTCTCCAAAGGACAGCTAATGGAGGTTAATTTTATCATCAGATGATAGATATTAACTCAAACCATATGAAATTGTCATTATAGGTCAAAATTGGTCAAATATCAGTAATTTCATACTGGTCAACCAAATGCATGACTTTGTTGAACCTAAGAGTCTGGATTTTAATATGTAACAAGACTGAGTCACATGTCTTTTGAGTTGGGAAAGCATTTGGACCAATTGATGCCTCTTTAGACTGTCTTCTTCAAGTATACACTGACCATGTTAATCCTCTTTTCTGTATTTTCTAGATTGCTTTCCCTGTAGTGTTTTCATTTATTCACTAATTTAACACACTGAATGTTTAATCTAGGAAGGACACAACAGACTATAAAAACAATTTAATGAGTCATAGCCTCTAACTTCAAGGAGTTCATAGTTTAGTTGCATTAAATAAGTGGTAAGTAAATAATTACAGTATTATTCATAATAACTGTAGTTGAGATTTCTGCAGAACTTAGAGGGTGAAACAGAGGAAGAAATAATCAATTTTGCCTCAGTGAATTTATAAAGCTTTTCCTGGGAGGTGATCATCGATGTTGGTTTTTAAAATATACGAGGCTCAGTAGTTAAGTGCCAGCTTCCCACATATGAGATCCCAGTACCTAAAATAAAGCAGAAAAGAGAGGAGAAGAGTATTCTTGGCAAAGAAAACAGTGAATGCAAAGGGATCATAAGCTAAAAAATGGAAGACAGGTGTTTGTGGTTTGATGTAGAGTATAAAGTGGGGTTGGAGCTGTGACTGGTCAAGCAGTATATCTGGAAAGACAGGTGAGGCGCTAAGGTGCTTGGATTTTGGCATTGCAGAGAATGAAGAACCCCAAAAGTGTAAAAGTGGGGAATGGCATGTAGAAGTGGATAGTCAGTAGTGAGGAGGAGAGACTAAAAGAGAAAGAGAGCAGTTAATGATCAGAGTGCTGACAGAATTGAAATCTGTACTAGCATTGAAGTTTGCTTTCTAATCTTCTAGATGAAGAAGAGATATGTGTGGCCCAACACCTTGCTGGTTCTAAAGGCCAACATGATCTCTTAAGTAATCCTTAAAACCATGTGCCTTTATTGGGTGTCTACATTGTATGAACCACAAATAGCAGTACAGTGTAGCATGACAAATGGCAATTAAGTGGCCCCTCAAAATTTCAGGGAAAAACTCATCGAGGGTTCATTTATTTGCCAAATATCTAGTAAATGTCAGAAACAATGCTAGGAGCTAGAAGGAAAATATCCCTGCCTCTTGAACATGCTTTATAGATATAACCTTTCTAAATGTATGAATATCTGTGCATGTATATGTGTTTGCAAGGCTAGTACAAATGCAACTTGTAGTTTCTTAAAATTATATTTCCAATATATTGATAATATATTCAGAACCTTTGGATGCACAAAGATATCTCAAATTTAAAATGAACACTTATAGAAGGTCGCGGTTTTTCACTTGCTTTCTTAGAGAAATAAAATTAAAAGACCTTGTCAATTTATACCCTTCTTTAAATATGAATGACTCCAAATAATGCCCCAAACCATAATGAAGCAGAATTCTCATACAGAATCTTTCTCCTCTTGAAAGGGCTAACTCGTTCATCTTAACTTTTTTTTGACATTTTGCAAAACTTACTTATTTAGAGGAAGTTGTGAGCTTGCAGAACAATCATTCATATGTGCAGAATTCCCATACATCACCCCTCCACCAACACCTTACATTGTGGAATGCTTGTTACAAATTATGAAATAACATGACCAGACTATTACCTTTAACTATGGTCCATAGCACACACTTGGTATATTTTTCCACACACACCCCTATTATTAACATTATTAGTATTGTATATTTGTTCATGAGAGGACACACTCATATTTGTATTGTTAGCTACAGTCCATCTTCCACCACATGGTTCACTGTTTCACCTAAATTTGTGATGCTTTCTCTCCTTTCCTCTGTTAATTTCCCTTCTCTTTTTTTGAATCATCATTCTCAATTCTCGACTGACACCTTACCTTCATCCTACCAGTACACTCAAAGCCTTCATTACCTACACAAATGTTTAGCTCAGGAAAACTGCCTGGTCCTCTCTATCAAGTGTTTTGAAAGAATAGTGCATATTTGTTGCCTTCCTACCTTCTTCCCTTTGCCCTGGAATCCTCTCAGTGAAGCCCTTGTGCCATCCTTCCTGTGACATTTTTCTCTTCAAGTTTATATCTGATCATTCCCTATTGCTCCTATAGCTCCACCCACTCCTTATTTGTAGGCCCAGGCAATTTCTGAGTTTTTTGTCCTGCTCTCTCATTTCTTTTCCTTTGGAAAAGTCCTTGTCCTTTACTGAGTCCTAAAATATATGGGGAAATGGATGTGGCTCAACTGATAGAGCATCCGTTTGCCATATGGACAGTCCAGGGTTCGATCCCCAGGGCCTCCTGGCCCATGTGATGAGCTGTCCCATGTGCAGAGCTGCCACGTGCAAGGAGTGCTGTGCCAAGCACAGCGCCCCCATGTGGGGGTGCCCCATGCGAAAGAAGTGTGCCCTGCAAGGAGAGCCGCCCCGCGTGAAAAAGGTGCAGCCTACCCAGGAGTGGCGCTGCACACACAGCAGAGCTGACACAGCAAGATGACGCAACAAAAAAGAGACACAGTTCCTGGTGCCACCAAGGATGCAAGCGGACACAGAAGAACACACAGCGAGTGAACACAGAGAGCAGACAAGGGGATGGGGGAAATAAAATAAATCTTAAAAAAATATATATATATAAATATATATATATTTATAAATTTATATTTATAAATATATATTTATAAATTTATAAATATATAAATAAATAAATATATATATATATAGCTAACTCCTACTCTCAAGCAATTGCTCCTGGGCTCAAATGCAACATGTACAAATTATGTACTCTTAAATTTGAAATTTCTCTGTCCTTGGCTATTTCTCACATTGGAATCAGGTTACTACCTAGTCCTGAACTATGGACTGCAACAATCATCTTTAATTTATTTTTCACACCAAAATCCACTGAGGTTTTCTCTCTGAAATGATTCTGAAACCTATTCCTGTTTTACATTCTTATCTCTGCTTCCTCCCTAGCTCTGGCCTTCTTGTGCTTGGATGATACAGTGGCTCCCTGTTGGGATGGCTTTTCTTTACGTAACTCACTGTATTCTAAATTGATCCCAATGACGCAAAAAATCATTTAGATTAGAAAAGATCTATTGATCTGATAAAATCAATTTATTAAGTACCTACTCTGTTCTATGACTGCACAAAGTGTTGATGTGTGCATATACACATATAATATATACATACATAAATATTACATATAAAATGAAAAATATTTATAATATATATAATATGCATATTTTATATACACATATGTGTATTTAAAAGTGTATGAGTTTCCGATTCCTTTTGTGAGAAATTACCACAATTCTAGTCGCTTAAAACATCACACATTTATTACCTTATAGTTTCATAGAATAAAAGTCTGACACAGGCCTCACTGGGCTAAAATGAAGATGTTAGCAGGTCTGTGTCCTTTCTGGAGGCTCTGGGGAAAATCCATTTCCTTCCTTTTGCCAGCTTCTAGATGCTCTCTGCTTTCTTTGGCTTGAAGCACCATCCTCAATCTTCAGAGCCTCTCACTCCAACCTCTGCTTCTGTTATTGCATTTCCTTTTTCTATCTTTGACCCTTCTGCCTCTCTTATAAAGACCCTTATGATTATATTATGTCCACTTGGAGAATGCAGGGTAATTTCTCTATCTCACATCCTTAACTTAATCACATCATCACAGTCTTCTTGACTTAAGGGATAATATATTCTTAGTTACCAGGGTTTAGGACATCATTGGAGGAGCATTAGTCTGTCTCTATTCACTACAAATCGAAGAGTAGTGTTTATTATGCCCATTTTATACATGATGAAATTTAGGCTCAGAGAAGAGAAGTCCAGCTAATAAATTATAATTCAAGATATGAATTGACGTCATTTACATTGCTTCTTCTGTGTAGCTCCTGATTTAGTTGTGCCAAGCACTGTATTAGGTATTGGGGGATCTAACAATTTAAAACAATAAAATTATGGAGGTCCATGCCTATTGGGTATGGCTGTCGATAAAGCACATAGATATAGCCACATGTGGTCTTCTGGGGGTCCACACAGCTTAAGGAGAATCATGCTGGTGGTGGTGATGGTGGTGGTTATGGGGTGGTGGTTGGGAGTGAGTGCTACTCTGACCAAGATTTCATTTTTTAAAGAAATTAATTAATTAATTGTTAAGTGTATTTTTTTGGAAGATACATAGATTGCAAAAAGACTTTACATTAAAAAATATAAGAGGTTCCCATATACTGCACCCCCCCACCCCCTCACACTCCTCCCACATCAACAACCTCTTTCATCAATGTGGTACATTCATTGCATTTGGTGAATACATTTTGGAGCACTGCTGCACCACATGAATTATAGTTTACACTGTAGTTTTCACTCTCCGCCAGTCCATTCAGTGGGTTATGGCAGGGTATATAATGTCCAGCATCTGTCCCTGCAATATCATTTAGGACAACTCCCAAGTCCCAACATTTCTTTTTTAAATTCCATCAATGTTTCCCACTACCTACAGAGTGAAACACTATTGCCATAACAGTTGAGCACATTTACGGTTTGACAACCAGGCTTCTTTTCCAGCCTCATGTACTACTGTTCTCCCCTTTCCCTTGTGTCTTACCCATTAAATAAATATATTCCCAGTATAGTTACTAACTCTGTCCCATTGCCCATGCCTTTTTCCCTTTAAATATTCTATTCCTCCGATTTACCAACCAAATGTCTACCGATCTTTCAAGAGTGATCTCAAGCCCTACCTCCTCCATGAAGCTTTTCTGGATCCCCATCTGGAATTAATTTTCATGTTATAATGGAATTATAATAGAAGCATTTTATACTTCCACTATAATACAGCCATTCTCTTTTGTTATAATTGTGTACATATCTGTCTCCCCAAATAAAATGTAAATGTGTTCCCTCCCTCCCTCTCTTCCTCCTTTCCTACCTTCATTTGTTCATTCCTTCTTTTCTCCTTCCCTCTCTTTGCCTTTTATTCCTTCTCTCCCTTTCTTCCCTTCTTCCTTTCCTTTCTGTTTTCTTGTATAGTAACTTTCTTTAAATATTAAGCATCTACTTTGTTTTGGTGTTGAAAACAATGAGCAAGACAAACACAATTTGTCTATATTGAGTTTTAAGGTCAAGGGTTGTACTGAACCCATCTTTTTAAAAAAAATATTTTTAATTTCTGGAACATAGTATGTGCCTAATAAATAATGATTTGCATAGAATACCCATGAGGGTTGAACCTTAAGTGGAAACTCCCACAGTTCTACCCTACTCTTAGGCTTTTGAAAGGACCTATGGTAAAAGTTTATGATCAAATCAATAAAGATTTGATTTGAGTGCCTATGTTTTCATTATACTTTCCTTTCTTTTTTCTAGCAGTGAAATAGCCTATTGTGTACTACAGTGATTACCAAAACTGTATTTGGCTTCTAGGAATAAATATTTAGCAGATTGTATAACAGTCGGGTCAAATGACCTTTGCAAGTTTTTGCTAGCAATAGAAAGAAGTAAGATGCTTAATACTTACCTGTGAATTTTACCTCATTTCTAATGAATTACTTTCCATAAGTGAATTTCAGAAACAGTTTTACTTGCATGTATCTCACAACTGGGTCTTTAAACTTTGATTAAATTAAAATAATTTGTCATAAAAATCATTAACATCAAATAATTCTTACAAATTTATTATGACGATGCTGTGCTGCCAGTTTTAGTTGTGATGTGAATAATGTATGTGCTGAGAGGTCTTATGTAATTGTCAACTTTTGTCAGAATGCCTTGATAATAATTAGAATTCAGGAAGACAGAGTTTAGAGTCTCTTAGAATTCTACAAGTCCCTGATTTTCTGTTTTAAAGGTTGATTTGGACTTCCATTTTCACACAAAGAGAAAGGTAGGAATATTCCCTGTCTATGAGTATGTTTATAATCGGTCTATTTAAAATATGCTCTGAAAATCTAAATATCTTATTCTCTATAGGATAATATACTTAGTATTTAATTGGAATCACAAACAGATGTTAAAAACTAAGTGTTTTTACTTCTGTTCAGTAAATGATCTCCATGGATATGAGTGATTGAAATGACGTTGAAAGCAAACAATACAGAAAATGGGAAACAAACTTTTCTGAGAAAAGACATGCTTCTCTTTAGATAATATAGACTCGTCTAGTGAATTGCTGCTATGACATAACAGTGCCACTTATATACTAGATTACTTGACAACTAAAGATTTCCTGTAAAACAATAGCTATAGACCATGAAACCCTTGCAATGGTGGATGGAACCTTGCTGATGTGAACTTGGTATGTATGTATTCTTTTATGGAGTATTGGGAAAAGGGCTATGGTATTACCATTTGGATCTTCTTTTATTTATCCTCCAGCATTCCAGGATATTTCCATGTGATTTAAAAGTTAAGTATAAAAAATGGGTAAAGATTTTTAAGGGAGCAAATATGTACATAAAGAACCTATGTAGGGGGATGCTTTTTGTGAAAGTAAGTGCCTGCCAGTGATGAGAGAGGGGTTTTAAGTTGGTTCTGGCCTCTACTCATCCTGTTGTGAGTCTGGGATTAGAGAAGATTATTTCCAAGATGGCAGAACTCTTATTCTCTGTATTTTAAAAAACTAAATATATCCTTTGATATTTTTGTTAGAGCAATGTTGCTGGGTCCATGCAACTGAATCTCCTTTTTGGAGTTATTTTACCATATTACATTTATTATAATAAAATATCCTTGTACTTATGTAACAGTAATGTATAATGTAATGAAAATATGGATCCTTTTGTATTTTTCCAATATTTGTTTCTTTTCCTTTTCATTAGAACATGAATTAAAATTCAATTTTCCGTAATCTTAAAGTTACTTTCCATATAGTATTAAATTGTGAAGATTTGTTTCTTTTGACCTCAGAAGACAGTAAGAATAGACACCAATTATGGAATGCTTATGGTGTGCCACACATACTCCTTCAACTACTTTTCATAACTACCATAATGTGTAGGTACTATTATCTGTTCCATTTCAGGGGTGGGTAAGTGAATTGTTTAAGGTCACTTGGTCAATAAATTGTGAATCCACATTTTATATGAGTTAGAAGGTTGATATAGGGTTTGAGCCATTCAAGTACTTGTAAAACAAAATTCTTCATGGGTGTAAATTTTTCTGTGATGTTCAATTACTGATCCCGTGATATGTGGGTGAAGGAGCAGATTTAAGGTAGTGATGTCATGCCCCTGGCTCTGCCATCTGTTCTGAACAAATAGTGGCATCTCCATCAGTAGCAGGGATACTAGCACAAAAAAGGCAGGGAAGGCTGCTGTGATGGGTAAAAGGAAAATGAAGGAAGGAAATTATAATTATGTATGTATCATTAGCCAGATATCACCTGATCCTTCAGGTTCACATTTCAAAGTACAATAGTCATCAAATGTTCTAGTTTGCTAGGCTGCCTAAATGCAGATACCATGAAAAGGGTTGGCTTTTAACAGCGGGAATTTATTAACTTACAAGCTTACAGGTTTGAGGCTGAGAAAAATGTCCAGGTCAAGACATCATCAGGTGATGCTTTCTTCCCAAAGACTGGACTTTTTTGTCACACAGCAAGGCACGTGCTTGCATCTGCTGTCTTTCCTTTCTCTTCTGGGTTTCTTTGCTTTTAGCTTCTTGATTCAGTGGCTTTCTTTTTTCTTTCCCTGAATTTCATTCTCCTATAAAAGACTCCAGTAAAAAGATTAAGGCCCATCCTGAATGAGGTGGGTCAAACCTTAAATGAAGCTAAGATTTTATTCACCAAAAGATCCTATTTAGAAAGGGTCCACACTGACAGGGATGCATTCTGGGGTCCATAGGGATTCAAACCATCACACCAGTTGAAGCCATTCATCAGACTTTCTCATAAGGTCTGTGCTGTAGGAAATACTGGAGCTTTCTGAACCATTGGATGTGGCTGGTATGCCTTCGAACCACACCATCACACAATGCCCTCACTGATCCTATAAGGCTCAGAGAAATTAGTTCTTGCAAATAGAGGGGATTAAAACTTAGATCTTAGACTTCAAAGCCCTTTACTGTCCTGTACCATATTTCTGCTATTGCTCTTATTTTTTAAACCTTAAAAAGAAAATTATTTTCTCCTGCTGATGGCATCAAAGATAGAAGTGAGAAAGAAAAAACAGTACCAATACAGCAAAAGAAGACATGTACTCTAAAAGTGACCATGACTCCTCCTCAGTCCCGTTCACCTCTCTTTCTCTCTCTCTCTTTCTCTTTCTCTTTCTGTCCAATTGCTGTTTCAAGTTTTCCTACACTCACTTGTACTCTGAAAAAGGGAGATCAGGAGGCAAATAGTTCTAGTACTATGTCAAAGAATTGAGAAATGCCACCCAGTGTCACAGGAAATGTTTTAAATGTGTATTGGATGTAGCTCAAACGTAGGCACTTGCTTATTGCTCACAATACTCAACAGTTGTTTTGCACATGTTTTATTGTATGGCAGTCAAATGAAGGCTCCCATCTCATTCTGTATTCCATAACATGTCATCTTATTATATATTTTATAGCTATCTTCAGGCTAGAGGTGGAAAAGGAAACTCAAAGCAATTGAGTGCTATTTCATGTTTCTGTTTCTGGTAACTTTAAATATAAAAATCAAGGTCAGTATTATAATTTTATGGAACTTTTCTGTACAAGGACCAAGATTTTCGTTATGAGAAGTAAAGTAGTTCCTTGAGAAAAGCAATGATATTATCCTCTGATTTGTTAACTGTTATGCAAGCATGGGAAAAAGTAAAGTGTTAGAGGGTTTGAAATAGCAAAGCAATTGAGTGTATTTCTGTTTGAGGATATTAGCTATTTTCTTCAATATTCCCCAGTAAGCTTTTGTCAGAAGCATTGTTAAAACTGCCCAAGAGCTCCTTGTCATCTCCTTCCTTTCTAAGAGAATCCTAATTTTGTTTAGATATTCAGCATTTCCCTGCAGCTGTGTGCTCTAGAGGACTCAGCCCCATGTTCCATTCCAGGTGTGAGTTATGGTGGTCCCATTCCGATTGCCTGGGATGGGTTTGGCATATCTGGGATACAATTTTGGGTGATGAGTTGTGAAGTGAGAGTCATTTAGATATACCCTGGGAAAGATTTCTCTGGGGATAGAAAGACAGATCCAGAATAAACAGCTCCTCATCTTTCTGTTGCTGCTGCTGGATATGCCTTGAATTGCTGCCGCCAACTTGCTAACATAAGGGTATCTCCCAACATATTGAAGAGAGCAGAAAAGACAGATGGAAAGAATTTGGATTCTAGACATTTTAGGTCCCCTGAATTATGCAACCCTGGTGGTGCTCATGAACCTCTTTTTAGAAGGATGATTATGGTTTTTTGTCTTTTTGTGTGTTCATGCCTATTGATTTGAGGATTTTTCCTACTTGCCCTCTATTTCCCTCCCAAATTCATATCTTATGCTTTACAATGTAATGATAAAATATGCCAGGCTTTCCTCATTTGCGACAGTGTTCCAATTGTTTTAGTGTCATCCAAGTATTATTTTTATTAGCATGTTGATAAAGTGATTTGTGTGTCAGATGATAGACAATAAATAAAAAATAATTTTCATTTCTTAAATGTGATATAGCATAATGTCCAAACATATTATATAATCATAATTTTGCTACAGCTCTACGTATATTTAATGCACCTATGCCTTTTTTTTCTCTTCATCTGCTTCTTGTTTTTGTTTTTTTTTCTCCATAGCAGTTTCTACAAGACGGCTGGATTTTGGAAAATAGTAACAGCATACTTTCTTTGCTTTTAGAAATTTATCAGAATACAGAATGAAATAGATTTTATTGTAACTATCTTCCTTCCTTTTTTTTTTTAAAGATTTATTTTTTTATTTCTCTCCCATTCCTTGCCCACTGCTCCCCCCCCGCCCCCCCCCCCCCAGTTGTCTGCTCTCTGTGTTCATTTCCTGTGTTTTCTTCTGTGTCTGCTTGTGTTCTTGTCAGTGGCACCAGGAATCTGTGTCTCTTTTTGTTGTGTCATCTTGCTGCATCCTGGGCAGGCTTCACTTTTCTTGTGCTGGGCAGCTTTTCTTACGGGGCACACTCCTTGTGCATGGGGCTCCCCTATGTGGGGGATACCCCTGTGTGGCTCAGCACTCCTTGCGCGCATCAACACTGCATGTGGGCCTGCTCACCATACGGGTCAGGAAGCCCTGGGTTTGAACCCTGGACCTCCCATGTGGAAGGTGGACGCTCTATCCATTGAGCCAACTCCACTTCCCTGCAACTATCTTTCAAAGTTTTATCAGAGTGAATTTATTCCTGCAAATGCAGACCTAGAAATAATTCCTCTCTCACTAAAATGTTCAAATGTAGTTTTTAAAATTCTTATTGCAAATTGAGGTATGCAGAATTAAACAAAAGAAATATAGATTTTTTTTTCACAAAAACAGCCCATATGAATTCCTTTTTAGTTATTCTTAGTGTACTTTTTTGACATTTTAGAATTTTCCAAATGACTAAAATTGACAAAATGCCTGGATCAATTTTCTCTGGAACAATGACAAAATTTGTAGATACTGCTCAGATTTTTCACACAAAAATGTAGAAAATAGGATGAATGGGTCACTTATGTACTTTTTACCTTTTGCCATGATGCACATAAGAATCTCTGGTTATCAACACTGTACTACTATCTTATTAGTAACTCTTTTAGTAGCTGAAGAAAATGGTTTTCCTTGACTGCCTCACTATTTGGAAAGAGAAGTTTTATATCTGTTTTCAGTCTTGTTAAACCAGAAAGGGCATACTCCCGTCTCAGAGGCTTTTCTCGAAGGTCTTACAAGCCAGAGAGCTCAGTGTCTGCGTTTGTTTCCAAACTTGAATTTCTCAAGTTTCAGAGAGACAGACTTCTATTAGGCCACCAGGCTAGCGTAACAATGTTTAGATATTATTTCAATCAAAGAACTGTGTTCCATTACCCTAGGATCTATGTCAAGCTGTGGATTAGGTTAAAAAACCAACAAAAGCTCCTGGTGGTTTAAAGATTATAAGTGTTTTGCTACATTACTGCATTGCAGGCATGAGCACGTTCTGTCAGTATTTTAGAGTTTCACAATGTTACAATTAATTAATTGTGTCTATCTAGCTAAAACACTAGTCAGTTATTGCCTGTGCACTTTTAATAAATCCTTTGCATTCCCTTGATCTTTCTTTCTTTCTTATCCTCATCCTCTCTGTGTACTGTAGCACAAGTTTCCCAAGCCCATAAAACTTTGATTAATGGAACAAAGAATTAGATTTGAGATACCTGTTTTTGTTACCCTCTCATACTTCTCTGACCTTCAGGTCACTTTCTAAATGTACCTCAGCCTTTCTCTCTTGAAGAATGGTAACTACAAAAGCAAAAAATTATAAAAGATGAACATCTTTGCTATTACTAAATCTTGAAATTATCCACAAGTATATGTAACTAGGCATTCATTATACACATTCAAATAAAATGTTTTTTTTTCTAGAAAGTATTTTACATTTCTTTATTTTCTTCACCTGTAATTCTTTTTCTTCCCAACAATAAGCATTTATACAACTTAGGTACAAAATAAAGAGGGACAAAAGACCCTGATTATCAATTGACCTTTTAATAGTGTTGTTGCCTCAAACCTTAAAGTAGCACTTCATCGTCTTTTGCATGAAATCAAAATCTATTCATTGATTCTAAAACTTTTTGCTAATTAATGAAGAGTGATTTTTTTCAATGTGCTTCACATTCTGATATTCAGGTGTAACTAGGTTTTTAGAAACCTGTGTTTTTATACTCAGTACTGTATGCATAGAATTTGACACATTTTTTCCATTCAGAATCCCGACTGCGTTGTCTTTAACCTCTATCTCTTCTTTCTTAGAGGTCTTTCTCCCTACTCCTGGCAAAGAGAAGAAGCAGAGAGGCTGGTATAGATATGCTTTTTCCGTGACCCCACTAGAACTCATTGACAACCAGCTGTTTGGAGTCCAGGTCTTGCTTTCACCTGGTGCTGCGAGTGTAAACAGCTATTATGTTCAGATGCAAAGGTGGCCTCATGGCATCCTGGAACATGACGCTGGAGTGTAGTGGAGCCCCAGTTCTGACCAAATGCTGCTGGGGGTGGAGAAGGGATTGATGCCCTGCTGAGAGGTTTGTGATTTGTCCCTGGAACTTGGCAGGTGGGTCCAGTTAGGAGCACACAACTCACCCTCTTTCCCTTTATCTTTGGAAATATCTAGGATTAAAATACACCGAACATTGCCCCTTCCCTTTCTTACATCTTATGCAAACTCTTTTCGTAGCAGGAGTATCTCCCTTGTTTATGCTGTAGTGTGGAAGTATAGATGTTGAAATTGAGGCCATGATAATCTTCATTCTCAACACAATGCCTCCAGAAACAGAAGAAAAGGTTATAATTCAGAGGAACTCGGTCCATTTTCTTCTCAAAATACAGAAATGAAAAGTACTTACAGACCATCGTTGATTGAGGGTATCAGCTAAAAAGATATACTTGTTACTTTAAAATTTTTAAATTGCATATCAGTAAAAAGAATTCTTTTGCTGCTAGTATTTTCATTTCTGACAATAGGATTTTTTTTTGTACCAGAAAAAGATAGTTCATAGATATTATCTTATTTACAATACAATAAATTAATATTCAAACTACAATTGACAAATAGTGGTAGAGTATAAAACTATGTTTTGTTATGCAGAAAACTAAAATTTATGATTAGGAGTTGTAGAGAAGACAACAAGTCTTCTTCCTTTTGTAGTTTTACATTTAGCTATAGAGATTGTTCTCTGAGATTCATCACCTACAGAATGCGTTTTTTATATTGTTCAAAGCTGACCTCTGCTTTTAGAAAAATTTATCTACACTTTTTCATCTGTTTAGAAACATACATTTTTGGTTAAGAGATCGAAGACAATCTCTCTTTGTCTTTTTTTTCTTTCCCTGAGCTAGGGAGGTTGAGATAAAAAAGAATGACTGCTTTAAAAGTCACACATGGCTGTAATTTAAGATTTTTTTTCCCCCTCATTGTCCGTAACAGTTGAAAGAAACCTTCAATGAAAGTTTATTAACTAGGCCAATGCCTGAGGCCATAAAGGTTCATTTATTACCAGTTTCTTGGCTGTTTTTCTTCTTCTATTTTTCGGTTAAACTCATAGCGTAAGATAATACTTCACAAAATTAAACCTTTGACCTTCTGTAGAGTTAAGTCTCCTTTGATTAGATAAAGTAACAATTTATGGTCCAGCATGAGGTTGCACATGAAATGAATAATGCAACAGACTCTGTGTGGACTGAGAATCTATTGCTTTTGAAAAGATGAATGCTGTTTAAAGGGGGGAAAGTCCGCTTAAGTGTGTTGTCTTTATTCAGTATGCACTTTAGCAATATTTCAAAAGGCTTTACTTCCAAGGTAAAGTTATGTTTGAATTTTCTAATTCTCATACGAAAGATAAATGGCAAAAATATGGCAAAAAGCCTTTGTAACTCTTTGTACAACTTTCATATGAGTAATTATCCCACATGTTCCAGGTACTGCAAAATGCAGAAATTATAAAATTAACTATTTGCATGAAAACAATGACTATTAATTTCACAAATGGAGTTCTGTAATGGTAGGACAATTAGAATATTATAATTTGTAATATGTTTATGTGCTTAAATCAAAATGATATGGCTTAAATAAAAATATTTAGTGCCTTTAAGGACAAGAAACACTATAACAATAATAAAATATAATAATATTAAGGTCAGTTATTAATTTTAAATCCACCCATAGGAATTAAGTTTCTGGGTACCATGCCCTTGTGGATAACCATAATGTTTTAAATTTTGTTTATTTCATTTGTGTTATAAAGGTGAAATATCATAACTCATTACCAAAACAGTTACAATAAGAAATATTCAGATATTTTTCATTTTCCTATGTGCTTTTTTCAAAATTGTTTGGGAAAACTGAGGAAAATCTCAACTCCATCAGTGAAAATATTTTGGGGGGAATTGCCTTATTAGTGTAGAAGAGAGACATAATTTCAGGCTTAGAATTGATGTTTATTTCTGTCTTCAACTCAGTCCAGGTGGACATATGTGTACTTAGTACAGGTCCGTGATCCTCACAAATCTGTTGTGATTAGCTGGTTGTTTAAATTACTAATTGACATGCAGAAGTTGAATACTTGAGAGAAGTGCTTTAGTTTAAGTTTGGTTCTTTTTCAATTAGCTTAAATTATTTAAGGTGAATAAATCTACTGCAGTGATTTAGTTTCTTTTAATAGAATCTCATTGTATAACGTAAATTAGGTTAAGAGAAGCCATTGGATTAGTATAACTATAGACTTAGGTCCTAAAATGAAGAGACGTTAGCAAAATTGAAGGTATACCATGACTTATATTGGAAAAAAAAGGAAAAACTTCTATCAGAATACACATTTCTTGCCATGTTATGAATAAATTGCTTCCTTCTGTTGGAATGATTTTTCTGGCATAAAAAATGGGAGAAGTGAATAGTATAATACATTCGATGGTAAATATTCCTTGACACCCCCCTGCTCTGTTCATAGGTACATAGGAACATACTAATTAAATTTTAGAAGATAAGTTGCTCTAAACTTAGATGGCACTTATTTCTAGAGCAATTAAGTATAAGGTCACCTCAAAATCTGACAATTTAAATGAATTGGTTAAGCTTCCTCAAAGAATTGAGTATCTTGACTATGATTATGAAGGTGTGGTGAAGCAGAGGCATCACCTACCTGAACATGCCACCCTCTAGGAGATGAAAACGGCTAGAGAGCCTGCCCCATGACCTCTGTTTCTTAGAAATCTCTAATGGCAGTATCTGTTTATTCTAAAATAATCAGAATTATTCATTTTCTGTAGTACAATGTTAAAACTGTAGCCCAAAACCTGTTTTTTTTTAATCATTACATTGGCTTAATACCAACCACATTTTTATAGTGACCAAATCAGGAAATTACGGAGATTAAGTGTGATGCTGATATAAATGCAAGATTTAATAACTAAGAGGGGAAGAATATGTTGCCTAAACCACTGGTCCTTCTCTTTGTATTGTTATTCAGTAAATATATATAATGTTCCCAACACTGACCCTGACCTCTATTTAGTAAGACTTTAAAATATAATATATTTATATTATCACTAGTTTTAGAATATATTCTCATTTCTCTCATGAATCTTTCCCTTAATATGCCAGAAAACTTTTGTGGTCACATCTTGTGGGGAGCCGCCCGGAGCTACGTGCATTTGCGGTCTCCAGCAACATGGCGGTTTTCATAAGTACGCCTACTCCACCCCTGTGCTTCCGCCTTCTTCTTCCCCTTTCCCCAGTTTCCCAGGCAAAAAGTGTCGCGCCTGCACAACAAGACGTTGAAGCCATGACCAGCATTGAAGACTCGCAACCTATAGCAAGTGGTGTAACAGCATTTTATTGCCTTATATGGAAGAGCCGCTTCGTCAACCTATCACCCCCTGCTAATACCCTCCCCTTAGTATATATTCTGATGCTCTACCCTCAATAAACGGAGACTTGATCAGAATCCTGTCTTGTCTCCGTTTCTCTCGCCTCTTGTCCCCCAATTCCCGCTCCCTCTTTCAGGTGCCGGTTCGTTTAACCTGCGGGCCGGGTCAACATCTTTTTTTTCTTTTTAAAAATTTATTTATTTACTTCCCGACCCCCCTCCCCCAGTTGTCTGCTCTCTCTGTCCATTTTGCTGTGTGTTCTTCTGTGACCACTTCTATCCTTATCAGCGGCACTGGGAATCTGTGTTTCTTTTTGTTGCGTCATCTTGTTGTGTCAGCTCTCCATGTTTGCGGCGCCATTCCTGGGCAGGTTGCACTTTGCTTTGCGCTGGGCGGCTCTCCTTATGGGGCGCACTCCTTGCGCATGGGGCTCCCCTATGCGGGGGACACCCCTGTGTGGCACGGCACGCCTTACGCACATCAGCACTGCATGTGGGCCAGCTCCACACGGGTCAAGGAGGCCCAGGATTTGAACCGCGGACCTCCCATGTGGTAAGCGGATGCCCTATCCATTTGGCCAGGCCCACTTCCCTAGTCACATCTTATCCAGCTATTTTTTTCATCTCATTTGAAAACTCTCCTTCAAAAAAACTTTCATGTCAAGATAACCACCTTTTTTTCCACTTTTTTGTCATCTCTTATCCTGTCACCAACAACCGCATACTGGTAGAGCCCTACGTGCTACCTGGAAAAAGCAAAAAAAAAAGTAGACATCCTGAAGCATCAGAAGATTTAGAAGAGGTTTAATTAGTGTTGGGAAAAGTAGTGGAACATTTGGGGAACTTATTCTTAGGCTAAAAGGACAATGAGGCAATGCTTTTGCAGGAAATTAAATTCATGACACTTTTTTCTCCTTTCCACTTATTACATTGCTTGAACATCAATACTCTGAAAAGTAATACTTACCAAAAAAAAAAACTATGGTATCATTTATTCTCAATCACTTACACATTGGTAAGTGCTACCTGCCTGGGGTCGATGCACTGAGTAATTTGGGGCAATGGGTCATGCAGATAGTAAGAAGTGTTGGGCTTTAGACTAAATGAGTGTCTAATGCTCAGTTTACTGGAAATAGGAAAAAGATGTGATGAGTAGTAAGGTATTAGAAGTGCTTAAAAGAAAATTGGAGTCAAACTCAAAGTTTGCCTATTTAAATTTGTTTTCTCTATTTAGAATTTGCTCTATGTTCAAGATATACAGAGGAAAAGAATTTGCTTGGTCTTCTCTTTTTTCTTGTTGCTTTTGTACTTAAGATGTAGAATTCAAGCTAACATTTTAAATATACAGCTTACCAATAATACTGGTAAAAAGATTTATACACAGTGTAAATTGAATGATCATTGTTACTATGGACAAATATATTCTAAATTCCATACAAAAGAGTCACAAATAAACATTTGGAATGATGATTCCCAAGTTTGAGTCTACTTGTATTTGTGACATCATCTGAGTGATTATAACCTTGACTTCCTATATGGTCCATAGCTTGTTGAGTAAAGGAGATTTATTTATTTTTAATGACTTCATAGATAACTATATTCCTAACTTTCATTTTACATTTATTGTCAGAGCCAGTGTGGTCAATGCTAAACTGGGGGTTTGGGGAATTGGGAATTACTCTATCATTATTTAATGATGTGACTATAGAAATTATTAATCTCTTTGCTCCTAATTTTCATCATCAGTAAAAGAAAAGGATTGCATTAAAGTCTTCCTAGTCTCCCAGTATTTTATAAGTCTAGACCCAAAATAATTGCTTAGAAATGTTTGACTATGCTAATGGTTAAGATTGGGTGAAAGTTAAAGGTATAAACTTAAGATCTTATTGTGTGAAATTCTGCTTTTCATGAATTACCTGCTATTTTCTTATTTGAAACTGAATTATAGTAATTTATTTAAGAATTTTAATGATTATGTAGCCAAAATTCTATGAGTCAGTGATCAAGACTTGAGTTTTTCATAAATATCCATGGAAATTCCTGAGTGATTTTCAAATGTCCATATGACATCCCCATAGTGTTCCCTCCCTCTGACTTCACAGCTGCTAACAACCCCCTTCAGTCTGGGAGATTGCGATTTTAAACTATTCAGAATAAGAAAGCTGAATTCTGTGTCTATGCCATTTCTTTGTCATTATCAATATTATATTAATATTTCTCCAAATAATTGGGGATTTTTTTGTTAATTTCAACATTTTAATCTAATTTAATCAATTGAAAAACTGAAAACAGGTATAGGGAGTGATTCCATTAGTGGCTTCAAGGATCAATTTTCCTTTTCTCTGCAGAATACAAATGTGCTTTAAAGGGCAAGAAAAGTCAGTCTAATGGACGTTAAGAGACAAATTCACCCTCAAAATATCCAGTCTACCCTGATTCACAATTAAGTTACTCATTCCAGATGCTTAGAATTTCTGTTGTGTAATCATTCAAGGGTGAGGACAGGCACGTTTCAATCACAATTTTCATTTATTTAGAAAGTATCAAGAAATAATATCATTGTGAAAATTAGTGTCAGTTTTCAAACAGCTGGTATTTAAATAAAGATAGGAAGAAAACAGGGTGAAAGAAAAGGTGCTGGTGTTTTCAAGTTGTTATATTGAGCCAGGAGTTCTTCTAAGACTTGGAGTGATTTCAATTGAGTTGTAATTCAAACTCATATGGTGCTTACAATGCACCTTCAACAGAGTTTTGCAAAGAGTCTATAGGAACTGTCAGGAGCAGAAAGATTACTTCACAGTAATGACTGTTGAATTGAACCATGCTTTTTGATGTTTTACTTTCTGAATTGAATTGTTGGCCAAGATTAATTGCACACAGTGAGAGTTTTAAATGAATGACTTTGTAAAGCATTGAGTTTCTCGGTATGCCACTTGGGGGAAAAAAAGCTAAAGGTTTAAATGAATAATTGTATTTAATGCACAAAATGCCTGAGCTAATTTTAAAATTCCTCTACTAACATTCTTTATTGAAAATAGAAACCTACTTTATTCATCTATCTTAGCTCTATTGCTCTGGTTGAAGTAATTTAATATTCCTGTTTCCCTCTAATCTTCTAGTTCAACAGAAGTAAACAATAGGTTTCATAAATTAAAAATACATTCTTCTGAACATGCTTATAAGATTAAAAAAACAAGGTTGTAAACATTTATGACTGAAACAAACTAGATTGTTCAAATCCTGCCATGATGTATCATGTATATCAATATGGCACTGATATCAGTTAGAATGCAAACAAGGTTTTAAATGATGTGCCCCTTCATTTCAGCTGGAGAATCCGCTTCACACCATCTGCCTATCAGATGGTTAGGAACCAGGACTGCGTATTAATGCCACATGTTCGATTTTCCTCCTTCTTGTAATGGTTAGATTCATATTGCTAATAGCTGTGCATGAGCACTGTCGATGAAATTTCTGTGATGGTGGAGTGATGAGATATTTATAAGCCGCCTGTCTCCCTGAATAATCAGTAGGAAGAATGCCAGACATAAATAACTTATCAATTCCAGAATATTAATAATAACTACCATTGGCTATAATCTGTTGCATATTTAAAATGGTTTCTTCTAAATTTGGGTAAGGTAACATAGACTAATAAAAAGCCTATTATATGGAAGCTTTGAGTGATTACTATCTAGCATGTAACCCATTTTATTTAATCATTAGGTTTTTGGAAAATGAGTTTTATATGGAATGCAATGTGAAAGTAAGCAACCTATTAAATATTTGGAAGTCATATTGTTGTTGTCTTTGAAACCAAAGATCAAAGATTGGACCTTTCAAGTTAATGAGCAAATCACAGAGAAAAAATTTGACAGCAATATGTCTCTTTAGTGATATATGTGTGTGTATATATAAACATATAATTTACAGTTGTAATCTACTATTTAAAAAAGCATCCCAACTTATTTGAAATAAACAAAATATTGATATTTTTCATTTTTAAAGAGAATGATTAGGATTGTATAATGGCATTGTCTTCATAAAAGTTGAAAAAAGAAAAAAACTGTCTTTACAAAGTAAAATAAGGCTCTTAAGTAGTAACAATACCTGCTTCTCTTCCAAAAAATAAATCCATGGATCAGTTTTAGGATATTGAATTTGAAGTAGCAAAGGCTTTGTATCAATATAGCACAGAGAATAGAGACTTAGTGATTTAATGATAAACTTGATCAATGTAGACAGCCAAATCAAATCATTTGGTAGAAGCCTGGTTTTTAGATCTTCATTTGTCAAGTGGCTAAATTCTCACTCTATGCTGTCAGGTAGCTTTTTTCATACTTGGATTTTTGTGTATAACTGAATAAAAGTATGCACAATGACATAAAACTAAACATATGGATGTGGTGGGTATTTGGGGTTACTTGGTAATATCTGCTATCATTTGCAGAGGGCTTAATGTGTGCCCTTCTTTTATGTACATGACATCATCTTTATCCTCCACAGCATACCTGTGAGGTCAAAATTGTTTTTCTTATTTTTAGAGATGAGAATTTTGAAACCCCCATATAGCTTTGCTACAGTATCCCAGATAAATTTAATGCACGTTGTCCAAAATTTGTATAACCCCAAAGCACTGTTTTCAACCAACATATTATGCTTTCTACTTATATGATAGTTTAGATAGTTAATCATTTCCACGCCAGGCACTGATTTAACAGAGACTTTAAAAAATTTTAGTGGAGCCTTAAAATGTAAAATACCAAAAATAAAACAAATCAATTAGCTAAGATAAAAATAAAGAAGAAATTTTAACAATAGCCAGTTTTTTAAAAAGACAGACTTTACTCTGATGAATCAGAGCAGAGTAGAGCCAGTACAATACGGTTGTATCATAATTCAAACAATAATATGACAGGCTGTCTTTCTGGACTCTGCAAGATTTTTAGCCATTCTTTTAAATGGCAAGCAATGGAGTTTGGAAAGAAAATAGGAAAGAAGTTAGGAGAGAAAAAATAACCATAAATATATTTGCATTATATAAGGCATATGGGATATTAACCTAAGTTTGATGCACAGTCTCTCTGCTGAGGGCCAATTGTAGCTCTTTGGGTATTTAATATATGATTGATTTTTATTCTTCTTCTGATATAAACGTAGGACTGGAAAAACTCTTTTTAAACAACCTGTTTCTCAATCCATTATTTTTATCAGTGGAAAAATAAATGAATTTTAAATATACCCTAAAGTTTCCATACTGTTGATAGTAACATAAAACTAATGTTTCAGATCACTTTCCACTGATATTCCCAAAGTGATTACCGTATTTTTCCCATGGCTTTGCAAATAACCTCGTTTGAGAAACATTTCTTCATTCAGAGACAATGCTTGGCATTGTGGTAGATGTGTAGCAAACCCATTTTGGTGTTATAGCCTAGATAGAGAAGATAGCCCTAACCCTACCCATATTAACCCCTCCCCGCCCCCCCAAAAAAACAGCAATGAAGCATTTAAGAGACTGTGCTCTCTATTTTGATTGCAAATTAAATGACCCATGGAACACTAAAAAAACAGAAAATAAACAGATGAAGGGGCCCCAATGCAGAGCTCGTGTGTCAGAATCTCAGATAGTAGGACTCAGCCATTTGCATGATTTAAAAGCTCCATGGACACTCCTGTTGTGTTTCTATCCTGTAATCTGAAGCATGCAGTTCAGGAGAATGCTAAAGATGTGAGAGCAACCAGCTGGAAGGAACACAAGTCCTTCATGGAGCACAACTGCCCACCTCCCTAAACTACTACCCTTCTTCACCCTGCTACATGAGAGAGAAATAAATAGTTACACCCTTCAACCTAAACAAACAAACAAAATATATGATGTGCTCTTTGGGATGGCAAAGTCTCATATACCAGGGATGATAAGAGCAAAAACAAGTGGATCACTAACAATATTTGAGGAGGTGGAGTGGTGAAGATCAAGTATAGCTCCTTAAAAGAAGTGCGTTTTGAAATGCTGATAGCTGTTTTCCAGGTAGAGAGAGAAGGCTCAGGAACCTGAGCTGGCTTCCATGAAAGCATATTATTCAATCCAATGTATGAAAGATGCATGGCAGGTTTGAGACAGGATATCGAATAGCTTTTCCAGAAAGTGGGAACAGCTCATGCAAAGCTGTGGTTTCAAAGAAGGAGTATCATCCATTAGATGAAATGAAAGGAGGTCTCTGAACTTGGATCACAGAAAGCAAGGAGGAGCTGGGGGGAAAAGATGCTTCTGCATAGAAAGGCAGGGGATTGAGTACACATAGCCCTGCCAACCATACAAAGCATCAGAGGCTTGATCCCAACAGCAGGCATTGAATGTCACTATCAGATTTTCATTTTCATAAGCTTAGGTTGACTGCTGTAAGAATAATAAGAGATGGAGATGGGGAAAGTGGAACCTGTTAAGAGGCTATTGCAGGTCTCTAGGGAAGAAAAGATGGTGTCTTGCACTAAGGGGGAGATGGTGGTGATGGAAACAATTGTATGGATTTGAGAGATATTAGAGAATTAAAACTGAGAGTGCATCAAACATGTTTGATGAGTTATTGGTACTTATTGGACTATAAGTGAGTTATTGGAAATTAGTGGAGTATAGAGGAGTTATTGGAACCAAGAGCAGCAACTGTTCTTTATATCATTGCTTACCTCCTGTCTTAATAAAACTGGGTTAAAAATATAATACAAAAAAGTATTATATTTTAATTATAGTGTGTATGTGTGCATGTTTGTGTCACATGGACATATCTTTCAGAATTTTATTAGAAATGGAAAAAACCCCCAGTCAAATGGAAAGATAAGAGTATCATAAATAAGATCAGCTAAAATATAAATTTAGTAAAAGCTTATTTAAAAGTCAGGGGTTAATACAACCACCTGTGGAAATGTAGAATTCTTTTAGCTGAGGAGGCTGTGGCCAGCCATCACATATACTACTGGACTCATGCTAGGAGTATATTTTACTTATGAGGAACTAGAATGTATTCCATGCCCAGTTTCTACATATAGTTTTATCTTATTTAATCCATATATTAGTCCTTTGTTTTAAAATTGTTTCAGATGAAGAAACCATATTCAGGGAGATTCAATATCTTGTCCAAGGCCACATCACACAGTTATGTGTTATATTACTTAATTTGATTCAGAGCCATGCAGAAATAACAATATCCTGAGTTACAGATTTAGCTTTCTTATTTGAATTCCATGGGTCAAAATTTACCTGCAGCCTAAATCAAAGTTTAGACCCTAGAAATGTCGTGCAACACCTGGCAATCAAGAGCAGGGGCAGGTGAGATTCTGAGATGTTCATATTGTGACAAGGCAAAATGGAGGAAGAGAGATTTTCTGGGAAACACAAAGAATTTTAAGAGAACAGGGAAAAAAATGTTCTGAAACATCTTTGAAGGAAATGAGTAATTGGGACAAAATTCAATCATAGGAAGATGAGAGCATCAGTTCAAGTTGTGACTTAAAAGGCAATGAGTGTTCAGTCAAGACCCAGATGGGTTCTTTGCGATGTCAGTGCTTGTTTAGGGGTGTGGTTATCAGTTTTTCATAAAGGATTCAACTTGAGTGTCTTGTAGCTTTAGGGTGAAAGTCGTCAGAATCTTTTTGGTCTGATTTGAAGTAAATATGAGGTCTTCCCTAACTTCTGTAAGAAAAAAATAGTTGAGGTTTCCAAGGAAAAAAAGATTTTCTTATAATTCCTGGTGCTGTAACTTATTTGCTTAGCAACTAAAGTGATGATTAGTAGGGAGGAAACAGAGGCGAGAGGTGTTCAGTCTCTAATCCACCAGCTGGGAGTAGAAATAAATCATAACAGATAAATTCAAACAGGACTGGAGCACTGTAGTTAGAAACACTGAAGCAGCCATAACAAACAGGGCACTGGGGGTAAGGATGGGAATGCATATTATCCTCTCATAGAATGTTAGGGTTTTATAATTAGGAGAGACCGGCGGGATATGAGGTTGAAGTGAATTGACTTGGTAAAAGTTATTACATTTAAGGAAGACAAACCATTCCCCTGTCAAGAAAACTTTGCTGGCTATCTAAAGCTTATAAATAAATTAAAACAACATGGCTGTAGCATTCTGACCCATGACCGGGTCTCAAACTCGCATTCTAATCTCATGTCCACCCCTCTCTCCTGTCCTCTGGATGAATAGAGATGGATTGTTTGGGTTGAACATCATGGTGTGGTGGATAAAAGCATGTACTCTGGGACTAGAATGCCTAGGTTTAAATTCCTTGCTATGGTTTCCTTATTTGTAAAGGTGAGGATAATAGTGTTTACAATCACATAGGATTACCAAGAATATTAAGCTAGTTTTAAATATATTTATGGGGAAGCGGACTTGGCCCAATGGATAGGGTGTCTGCCTACCACATGGGAGGTCTGCGGTTTAAACCCCGGGCCTCCTTGACCCGTGTGGAGCTGGCCCACGTGAAGTGCTGATGCGCGCAAGGAGTGCCCTGCCACACAGGGTGTCCCCTGTGTAGGAGCCCCACGCGCAAGGAGTGCGCCCTGTAAGGAGAGCCGCGCAGTGTGAAAGAAAGCGCAGCCTGCCCAGGAATGGCGCCGCACACACAGAGAGCTGACACAGCAAGATGACGCAACAAAAAGAAACAGATTCCAGGTGCCACTGATAAGGATAGAAGCGGTCACAGAAGAACACAGAGCAAATGGACACAGAGAACAGACAACAGACAACTCGGGGTGGGGGGCGGGGAGTAGGGGAGAGAAATAAATTAAAAAATCTTTAAAAATAAATAAATATATTTATGTATGTCACTTAAAACAGTACTTGACATTTAGTAAGTTAAGGATGGTAATACCATTTATGCTTTGTATTATTCTCCTTGAACATTGGGAACACCAAGCTGTGTAGCAACACATGGCCCTTGCCTTTGAGTAGTTCACAATCTAGGGAGGGAAACATGTGCAAGCAGACACAGTGTGGCATGTCTTGTGCTATCATGGAAGCATGCCCAAGTTCCAGGGGGAGAAGAAAGACAGATACCGACGCAGCTGGGATGGATGCAGGGGACAAGATACTAAAGCATGCGTAGGATTTTTCTAGAGGTTGGGAAAACAGGGTTGTGAGACGTGGGCAAGGACATTCCAAACAAAGGGGATAGCATGTGCTAAGGCACAGGCTTGAAGAAGCAGGGCATGAATGGGTACTGGTGGCATGTGTAATGGAGTTGGAGTATGACCTGAAAATAAGGAAACTTTGGGCATGAGGTAGCTTTGCATTAGTTAGTGAAAGACCTTGTGGCTTAAGTGAAGCAGTTCAGATCCCCCTGTTCCTTAAGCAGTTGTGGAGGCTATTAAGCAGAGAATGATATGTACAGATTGGTTTCTTTGAGATCTAATTGTCTCTGCATATCCATTATCAACTTTCTATGTACAAATTATTTTCTGCTAATATTTAATTTGGGAGTTTGGAGAGCAGTATCTATCTTCCTTATATCAATGTTGCTTCACTGTGTAGTTGGTATGAATATATTTTACCAGAGTGTTGCATAAAGGAATCAGATACTCTAATAAATATTTGTATGTGTGATAGATAAAGTACATGAAAAATCAGAATTTGAATTACTTTATTTTTAATTTGTTCTTTTAAGGTCTGACAGCAGCAGCTGCAGCAGCTGCTGCTGCTACCAATGCAGCTATCGCCGAAGCTATGAAGGTGAAAAAAATCAAATTAGAAGCTATGAGCAACTATCATGCCAGTAATAACCAACACGGAGCCGATTCTGAGAATGGAGACATGAATTCAAGTGTTGGTAAGTTTTATGTCCACTGAAAGTTAGTGTGATGATCATTTTTCTACCAAATTATTTTCTTTTCCAGATCAAAACTCTTGGCTACTCATTCAAGGTTTGTACTTACAGCTTGTTAATAGAATGTATTTTGAAGAAACTATTTTGCCTGTCTAGCAACATGCATTTTAAATACATAATCATAGCATTATTTTCATTATAGGATTAAGTTTTGCTGCAGCTTCTACTATAAACTAGTTAACATCTTGCATTAAAATTAATTTTAATAATCAGAATTTCAAAATATTAATTATAGGAAAGGTGAAAGATGAATATGTACAAAAAGTCCAGAAACTTTGGTTTCTGTTTTAACGTATTTGTAATAAAGTTGAGAAATTAATTATCATTTTCAGCTAAACATATAAAAATATCCCTTTATGTGCTTCAATAATAAAAATATGTTGATGATTAATTCTTTCTATAAGCAACCATTACCAATTTCTCTTTTTAAAACTATACCTTTATTTTTACTTTTTTTCTTTCCTGAGGTATAAGAAAAGAGAAATGAAAAGTTAAAAGTCATTGTTAAACCCAAAGTGGCAGTTTTATCTTTGCAGAATTTTCATTTGCCTGGGTAATTTGTTTTGTCAAACACATCTTCAAATGTGGGTTAATTTTTTTTCTTGATGAAATTTTTAGCATCTGTGTGTTGGTATAAACATTTTATTCTGCCACAGCACTGTATTGTTTCTCTTTAAAATGTAGAAACCATACATAAAATGTAACTTAACCAGAGAAATTTGGTTAGTGAAGATGAGTGCAAAATGTTGTATCCAACAGATGTGCATGAAGGACATAATCATTCATAGCAACTCAATTAAATTCTCTTTTTCATGCAGCATTTTTAATAGATTATTTCTTAAAGCAACTAGCCACTCTCTACTTTCAGTTCACTAACATATAGTTAAGGATATATGAAGGAATACTACAGATTTTAGAAATAATTTTCCCAGCAATTCCCTGGAAGCATACAACAGAAATCAGTGTTGGTGTGGAAAGTAATTTTGAAATATGTACACAAGGTACTGCTGTTTCAGGGATGCCACAGGGCAGCTACTAATGTAAAAAGGGGGAAAGTTAGAATTTTTCAACAGCTACTTAAGGGAAATAGAAAAGGACTGGCAGTAATGGGTTTGATTTGAGAGTGGGCTACATATAAGGTGGTGACAGTTCTTAGAAGGATGAACAGAGGTGGAAGAGAGCCAAAAGAGATGGCTTAAACATCAGAAGGGGACTAAGAGAAAAGTGGGTGCTTGCTTTTATAGTACTTCAAATGGGGATACAAGGAGGCTGGTGGATAAATTTAGACTTTTAAAAGTTAAAACAATATTGAAGTAAAATGGAGTTAATTATAATTCTGTTTATAGAACTATTAAGTATGAATTATTTAAAAATAGCAGCCTTTTACTTTGGCCTGTAAAATAGGACACATTTGGACAATTTTAAAAACAGGCTATTAAACACTTTAAATTATAGCTATCATTCCAAAACAAAATCTGGCTTGTTTTCAAAATTTTAGAAGCATAGACCTTAAAACAGCCTGTCCTTGATAGTTGCTGTGATGAGGGATACTTAAAATAGGCAATTTAGTAACATTCAATATATTGAAACGGGGTCCTTCTGTTTGAATTTCCCTAGCAGCAGACCAGAGTTGACTTTGGGGAAACCAATAGGCATAAGATAAGAGTACATGTATCATAATTAAACATTGACATACATTTAACCTTTGATATCATAGGATAACATTTGCCTGCTGATTAAATTCTAGCTTACTTTGATTATTTCAGCACATAGACTATTATAATGGCTTAAAAAAGAAACAATTTAAATTCTTTTGTGTTTTAGTTGAATGAAAATACTTTTCTTCTATTTAGTAGTTTAGTTGGTAGTTATACTGCTTTTGACACCCACCATCCAACACCAATTTCAAACAGAAGCAGAAAGATATTTGAACTTTCCTTGAAGGTATTAATATTTTGAGATTGTTAACGTTGGTGCTATTGCTAGTCTCTAAGGCATATAGATCATTCATGTTAGATATCTGCAACTGATTTGGGACGACATGTCATATTCATTCTATTCCTTCATGATGCTGTTCTTCAAAATCCATGATTTATTATTCTCTCTGAGCATTACCCACACCCCTGCCTTTATCTAAAAAACAGGCAAAATGAGTTGAAGGAGGAATGTGGTAGAGTGTAAAGGGTACAGGGCAGTGATGAGAGTGGGGCATCAGCTTGCATAGGTTACAGCAGTTGCTGAATCTAGCAGTTGATTTATATGTTTAAAATCGTTGCTTCTGAGGACAAGGCTGGCCTCTTGGTAAGTGGTCAATAACTACTAAGTATTTTGGAAGGCTATATAATCTTTCTGAGCCTAATAATATTCCACATCTGTAAAATGGCATAAATAAGGGTATCTACACATGACAATTAAGTTAGATCATATATGTCAAGGTTGATCACATTATTTAATACAATATCTTTTTATCACATTGTTGATCACATTATTTAATACAATACCCTTTTATCACATTGTAAGTCTAATTGTTTTGATATGGTTTTTGCTATTATTATTTTCCTAACTTGTTCTCCTAAAAGTTACCTTCTTCCTCTTTCTGCTGCCACCAACTGCTTCTTCCTTTTGGTTTCCTGTTCTCTCTGTTTGGTATTATTTGTCAAGCTACAAGCCTGTGAGAGAATTTTGGTTATTACTCCATTTGGATTTTGTTACACCAAAAATCATTCTAGAAACACATAAATAATCACAATACAGTCCCTGCACTCAAGAGGCATGGAGTCTCTTGGCAAGATGGCTAAGTAAGCAGGTAACAGATGAGGCTGGGTCCTCCAGGAGCATCAGTGACCATGAGATCCTTGGGAAATGGTATTGAAGCATACGAAGTCTATGAGGACTCCCAAGAATCTTAGAGTCCTATATTTCAAAATACAAACTTCCTGCTCTTATGAGTCTACCAACTGGTTCTCTGGAGTAGTGAAAACTATCAGAGAGGTAGGTGCTACTTAAATGATATACTGTTACTACTCAGTCTTGCCCAGATTCAGTGATGTTTTTGAAGTTAACCAAGAGCTCATTTTTTTCTCCTGTACCCACCTTGTTCACAAGTTCCATTGAACATTTTAGGCTTTCCTTTGTAAATTTTTTCCTTGGTTGTAAATAAATCCTTCCTGCTCTGGAAAATAGGTTTTCTTTTTGTTTGATTTGATTTGGTTTGGTTTGGCTTGGTAAAGTGAAGGAATTGTTTTATTATAGATAGCCCTTCCCAGTTTGTAATAGGAATCTTAAAATTTACCCCGAAAAAAGATACTTAAAGAAAACTTTGACACTGACAAATAATTATATCCCAATTTTACATGGTGACCTTGAGCTCACATCTTTCCAGCAGAACGATCATTTTAGGACAAAGTGAGGGCCTCAGGATAGATCAGAGTGAGGCATCAGCACGCTGAATAAAATATATGGCCGTGTCGCCATTCTCCCTCATCCACAATCAATTGGATTCTTTTAGTTTAATATTTACTTGCTAAGATGAGATGCTAGTCTGCATGGTGATAAACAGTCTGCTCCTGGCATCTGAAGGTGACCTGTCAGTTCATATGGACAAATCTCCTGCTTACTGAAATGTACAAAATAAATCATTAAAGCAGGCAGGTGCTCATTCCCAGATTTAAATCACCATAGATTTATGATTTGAATTAATGCTTCATTTGGCCATAGAAATAGATGCTGAGACAAATGATATTGCATTGGTTGGGGTTTCCATACTGTAGCCATCCTGATATTGATTACTGAGATGTCTTTGCAATCTCTTGTTTATATCAAGTACTATCTTGTGACAGGTTGGCTGATATGAGCTACATTGAAGATAAGAAGGAAAAATGTCCTGGATTCTTTTTAGTGGCAACAATATCCACAACATACAGGCCAGATAAATTGCTATTTTTTTGCTCTAAGAACTGATCTACATAACCCGCTTAAAAAAATACTGCTTGGAAATTGAGACTGGGATATTGGAAAAGCTGAATTTGAAACCAGTGAGCCCGAGGTCAATTCGATAGTATCTATAGCTTTGTTTTTTATCTGCCTATCTTTTTTTTTGGCATTATGCACATTTTTGAGGATACTAAATTAATCACAATTGGTTTACTCTAAATAAAGGAAATTTAATTTAACTTCTAGTTTTTAAATACTATGTAAATATTGATATACCAAACATCCCTTAATAGTTTAGATGTTATTTAAATACTTCCTAAACCTAATATCTTATTCCTTTAATGACAACAAAGGAAATAGTCCTTTAAGATAAATACATTAAATATTATTCCCAAGTGCAAGACTTTGTGGACTGTAATTTACTAAGTGGCAAGAAAAGACTGCATCTTTTCTTCTCTTAACATTTTATTTAAGGAAAACACTATGTACACAGTTTAAAGAATACTCAGAGGATTTAAGAGGGACCTTTGCCACTAGCTAATATCTGACTCATAGAACTGGTAAACAGCTATCAACAATAGTAGATTGCCTGCTTAGTAGGAAATGAGTTCATATCTATTCAAAATGTGATCTCAAAACAGATGTCCCAAGAAAATCTCATTGTTTAAACTATAGTCATCATCCCCTAACTGCTGTTATTTCTTTAAGGAAGTGAAGTAATCTTAGACTTGAGTATTTTCTCTTTCTGAGAACATATTGGAACACAGGCTCGAATACATTGATACAGTGATCTGCCTGCTGGAGCACATTTCACATGCTCCAAATGTATGATACTTTTTCATTTGTTTTGGCAGTAGTTACAAGTACAGAGGAGTTTCAAGTAAAAATAAGAACTTGAGTTTGGGATTAATAGCTGCTTTCCTTGTAAGTGTTCCTTTTTCCTTATTTCTGTCCTCCAACCAATGAAACAAAACAAATGAACAACAGCAAACAAACTAAAAATTGGCAGATGTAGAGATAAAATTCTCTTCCCCCGGTTGACCATCTCCTTATATTGTATCTGTGTATATGTATTTAAAACCATTCTCACAGAAACAGAATAGCTTAAACAGTAGTCATTTCCTTTCCTCAAACACATGTGTCTATTTGGAAGGAAAAATTAGTTTTATGATTTCAGGAAAAAGTCTTGGAGACCTTGAAAAAGCAAAAAAAGGAAACTGACAATGCCGGCCACCAAGCAGAGCTCTGCAGTTGCACATTGGATTCTCTGCCTTGGCAATGTTAATGAACCTCAAATCCTTCCTATAATTAGATGAGGGAATTGCTTATATTTTCAAACAGATGATGCTGCTATAATGAAACGATTGACAGGGAATTTAAGAGTGTCTACAGTAGTCATTTGGTTTCTGTTATAAAAAAAAGTTTAAAAAGAAGATTGGCTTTAGACATAGGTCCTGAGAGAGGTAGTAATTTACATAGCATGCTATGACAGGTGTCTTTGTATAGTAAGGAAATAAAATGGAAGACTAGAGAAATGATGGGCAGGTATAGCAATTTTTTGGGGAGGGGGTGTCCTATGCTTATTCTGCTTAGGTTCTTTAAAAGGGGCCGAGACTCAAGAGATGGATCCGGATTGAGTGCACAGCTGTAACTGCTGATGAGCTAATTGCTCCTTATCTCTCAGCCCCATTCATCTTCATTTTTTACCAATTACTGAGAATTATCTGTGTTCTCAGTTGGATATGAGAGTTAATCCTTTTTGGTTAAGCTGGCAGTACTGTGAGCAGATTCCAAATCAGAGGGTGAAAAAGCCAAAGCAAGCTTGCTCTAAAAATGTCTCCAGTTCAATTACAGTATCACTGATTCATAAGAAATTTGCCATTGTTTAACAGATTAAATATGGAAAGTTTTTTTTTTTTAAGTTTCTTAATGTTTTTCTGCCTAACAATGATTTTTAAGATCCTTCTTCCTGTCTGATGAGTATAATTTAACAATATTAACAGCCAGTAGCTTGTAAACATGGAAAAACAAAAGACGACCCTAAAAGGCCAAAAGGAATCTAACACATGAAATAAGAAATATTTTAGAACTGATAGCCTTCAATTTTTATATAAACATTTTTAATTGATGCTTTTGCTCTCTGTGGCTTCCCAGATGGTCAGGAGAATATGCCCAAACATAAACCTTTTTACCAACGTCACGTTAGTGGAAGTTTAATGGAAGACCACGCATCTCTTAAAAATGTAGGAATTGCCATGGTTTGTAATTCAATTGATTGTGAATAGGCCATATGTTTAACATCATTCCCTATGCAAAAGATGTCTTCATATCCTGACATTTCATACAACATTGTTTACCCCAACTTTAAAAACCAGGAAATAGAAATCTACTTTTTGCAAGCTTTAATGAATTTGTAAATATTTAACATTTCTGGCATTTTCCCCTTCATTACATATTTTAAATAAATTAGCCTAACATGAAAATCTGAAGAATAAAGAGCTAATTTAATGCAAAATTAGCAAAAAGTAGTTGTTAAAATTTGAACTTCTTATAGCATAATCAAGATAAGTCCTTCTAGATGTAGCCATAAACTGAGGTGGGAGAGTAAACAGCAAAATATATTAGAAGATTTAGATTTTAGTAATGATATAGCTATTATAAATAGCTTAGCTACATAGAGAAGTCTCTTAACCTCTCAGCTTTCTTGTTTAATGAATATGGAAGTTGATGCCAAATTTCTCTTTTGGCTCCAAAATTCTTTGACTTGTGAAATCTCAATAGAAGTTCAAAGGCAAGAAGATGTTCTTTACAGCACTTTCGAAAATAAAAAACAAACATGAAACAACCAAAGTAAGTAAAACATGGTATCATTAAATATATTGCCATATGCCATTTTACATATTATGCAATCATTTCATGTGATGGATAAAGGTGGAAGATATTTATTTTGAATATAAGGAAAACATGTGATACCAATTTTTTTTTAACTTATGTACTGTGTATCCATTTCATTTGAGTTTGAAAGAGATTGGGCAAGAGAGAAAAATTTTATGTTATTATGAAGGAATTATGGGTATTATTAAAATATATTTAATAGAGCTTAAAATTAGATTATTTAAACATGGCACATGGATATGTTAATATCTGGCCATTTTCTTAATCATTTTCCATGATTTTCTAGAAAATGTATGACATCCTTTTGCAATTTCTCTTATAAAATCTTTTATCTTCACTGGTTATATAAAAGATTAGAAACATCAGTGATGGTAACAGATAACTTTATGAAAAACATATTTCTATATTAAAAAAACAATTTTTGTTCCATTTTGAAAATTTGAACAAATATTCCTAAATCCATTCCTATATGTTAAATTGAATAGACCAACAGTGTGTACTAGTTTCCTGTAATACTTGTTAAATGGATTCTGTGGTAGACATAAGGAGAATGAAAAGGATATTTTCTTTTGGAGTCAGTTCCATTTCCATGAAGACTTTTTAAAATTTGTATGGACAGTTGGAGAATATAATTATAAAATATTAACTCAACATTTTTGATTTGCTTCAATATCACTGATTCCAACTAATGACTGGAAAATGAAGTATACTCACTCATATCGTATTAAAAGATATAAGTTAAATAATTTGATTTTATCTACGTCTCCTTATATTTTGTGTGATAATAAAATATAAGGAAAGATAAAATATGTCCAATTGGATGTGTTATATGATAGAATCCATCACATTCTGGTAGATTGAGTCCATTTATGGCAGCCTTGGAAATACAATTTTCACTGAGAAATGCCCTGAAAATGATCATTATCCACTCTACTTCGAAATACTAAAATGTTTATAGGAACTTTGAAAATACAACATTCCAGTATAAAATTACCCTAGGCCATCTTCAGTCCTTATTAAGAAAAGACAGCATTTATTTTATTCATTAAAGTAATCCTCCCTTATTGTATCTGTTTTATATTTTTAACTTCATATGATTGACACTGTATGATTAAAAGAAATCTTCAACGTTGTATTCTGTAACATAATATTGGGTGATGTGTATTTTTAAATATTTTATGATGATCCAATATTAGAAAATATATTCTTTGAGATGTTACTACAGTGTTCATGGTCCAACATTGTTTTGAACATGAGCACAATCATCGGAAATTTGTAACTGAGCACAATGCACCTGTCACCCAACATAGTGTTGTACATTTGTATGACTGTGATTTGTCTCTAAATATTCCAAAATTCTGCAAGGCCATTTTGTATGAATCATGGCTTGTCAAGTTGAATACAAAATAGGATAACTAAATCATAATAACCAAATAATACCATAGTTGATATGAATGCCTAAAAGTGTCAATTCATTTAAAATGAAATGGCATACATGGTTTTGCATGCTCCTGATTGCCAAAAAGCAAAACAACAACAACAACAAAATAACCTCGGGTTATATTGGAAGATAGTAAAGAATGGAGGATTTAAATATGTTTTTCTTTAACAGCAGGTCATAATGGAAACACAAACCCTTACATTCAGTGCTGAGAGAATTACCAGTTTGATAATGATTAGGAATGTTGTTATTAAAACAGTATGTGCAGTTCATTTTCAACAGTTTTGAATTAGAGTCTGCACTAATGAAACGGATACGGTTTCCTTCACAAAGGGCAGATCTGTTAGTTAATATCGCTGCAGCAGTGCCTCGCAGACCATGCCTTTAGCTCTATTTGTATTTCACAGCATGATAAGCAAAGAGTGTTGATTTTCAAGGATCCTGCTGATGAAAGGTAATGTCATTATTACATCTTTATCTCAAAAGCAGAACTGAGTGGTAAATGATTTTTTTTTCCACTGTTGCACAAAAGATTTCTTGGTTAGAAAGCATTTTTGATTTCTTTACATCATTTTAGTCTTGGAAATGATATGTTATTATTTAATGTCTGCACAGCAAGCTTGAAAGCACCTAATAGCGAATGGATTGGGAGTGAAGTACCTCCTGCTCACAGATATGGATCTTCTCAGTCACACGCTGTACCAGCTGTCATCCCAGCCATACTGCTGTGATTTAATTAGTCTGTTTATGTCCTTTCTAATAATATTTCCATCTCTATGAAAGGGCAAATGCGACGGGGACTTTTTCCCTTTCTGGTTCTGCAGGCTGAAGAATGTGGCCTAAATCTGATATGTGGGGATGCAGGTTTGAATCACCATTCTTGTCACTTCAAGCTGTTGATAAATTGTTCAGCCAAGAAGTGTACTTACTTCCTTGGGGTCATTTTTGGCTTGGGAATAATAATCTGTATATGGACAAAGAAGAGAGAATTATATGTATATGTGTGTATGTACCCAGTCAGACAGATAGCTAGTAGCTAGATAGACAGATGAATGGATAGATACGAGTATATGTTTTTAAGTTATAACAATTCACAAGAAAATGTGAACTCTGCATTATCGATGCTATACATGTCTTGATGGCATATATTTATGATTTCATCAGTTGGATTCTTACAAAATTTTAACATTTCAGGAATTCTAAGAAAAAATTTTTGAACTTCTGGATGCTTATGAAACTCACATTTTTCAAAAGGAAATTAAAAAAAAAAAAACACAGCAATTTATCTAGAGTTTTACCTGGAGTACAACTGCATTGATTGAGAACTTTCAAAATCTTAGTTTAATATCAGATATTAAGTTTCACTACATCTGCGGAAAAAAGACTTCACTGTCTTCATAAAACATTTAATAACTGTATTTTTTACTTCAATTATTCCAGAAAGCATATTTAATTTTAAAGGATAGTTTATATTCAAAATAAACAAACAAACCACACAGCCGCACAATTATGTATATATGCATAAATTATTAAACACGAAAGTGACATGACTTTAATTATTTTGGTGATTAATAGTTTACACTCAGGTACTATGTCATTTGAGTGATTCAAGGTTAGTTCAAAACAGAAAGGTCTTGGGAACATATTTGACTCTGCCTTAGGAGACTATGATACATTCTTCTGTGTATCAGGAGATACATTCATAATAGAGCTGGGGAGAAAAACAGAGGTAGATTTCCAAAACTAATTTCAATTCTTTTTCATTTCACACACATTTGTCTTAGGAAAAAAGTCTATATCATTTAAAAATAATCTGCTAATCACTTCTGTATTTGTTTTAGTCTTTTTAGAGAAGTTTGCTTTTTCTTCATTTCTCTATAATTAGTCTAAGTGCTGAAATGGTTGGCACAAGTTGTTCTGAGAGCTCTTTCTGAGTTATCGGCCTTGTCTTTTTTTTTTCTCTCTCCTTTATTTTTGAACATCCCAACTACATTTTCAGAAAGAGTCCTGTTATGACAATTGATATCTATCAGACAACATAAACCTAATATGCAGTTTATATAAGATTTCAAGGGTAAAAGCTAATCTTATTAAGATGGTGAAAGTTTTATAAATGGTTTCCTTTAGCCATCTTAATGCCACATTCATAGGGTTGCCAGTTTTAATACACAAGGCATGCATTTGATTTCTTGTTCTTTGATATACCTTCTATTGCCCAAATCTGTGCCTACTTCAAGAGAAAAGGTCTAAAATTTTTAAAAATAAATTATTTCAAAATAAGCATCAAGATTATAAAATTTCTTATTTCTATTAGTAAATTATGATACTGATTTTAATCCTTCAGATTCATTTACTAGACAGTATATGACCTAGCAATTAAACAGCTAGACATCACACACAAGCACGAGCACATACACACCCATACACTTGTGTCCCTGTATTTCAGCTTCCAAGAATCTGATTAATTTATAGAAAATACCAACTAAATTACTAAATATATTTATTTTCTTATTTTTTTTTTTAATAAGGAAATGTTTATTTGGTTGTCTTTTCACTGAGGTGTAATTCACTGTTTTTCTATATTTGCTATAATGTCAAATGAAAATGTTGATGAATAAGTTGTCTTGACATGAACCCTTTTGATGCTTTGAAAAAACTCACCAATAAACATTTGACAGTATTTTTTATAATTGGATAAATGAATTGTGAGATGTGTGATTGCATGATGATGTACTCATTTAGTTGTTGCTTTTTGCTTTTACTAATCTCTGTCATACTGGATTTATAAATGGAAAAGAGTGACCTTTGAAACTGTGATTCAAATGAAGAGATAAACACAACTTGAAAGGATAAACTAATTAATATCAATGTGCTTGTTACAAATACATGAAGAATTTTAATACTTTGCTCTCTACAGTAAATTTGTTGTTCTTTTGTTGAATAACGGAGAAACACTTTTTTTTTAACTTTATTTTTTAAAAAAGCTTTATATTACAGAAAAATTACGTAAAAAATATATAGGAATCCCATATACCCCGCCCCTGCCCTGCTCACAGTTTCCCCTATACTAACATCTTTCATTACTGTGGTACATTTGTTAAAACTGATGAACAAATATTGAAGCATTATTACTGATTATGGTCTATACTTTACACTATGGTTTACACTCTACACTGTACAGTTTTGGAAGTTTTGACAAAATGTATAATGACCTGTATCCATCATTGTAATATCATGCAGACCAATTCCAACATCCCCAAAATAGCCCGTGTTCCACCTATTCTTTCCCTTCCATTCCCTCAGAACCTCTGGTGACCACTATCTTTATATCAATGTTATAAGTTCTTGCATTACTAGAATAATAAGAGTATACTTTGGTCCATAGTTGCATTCCTCCTTTACATTGAGGATTTTGGGATGGTGATGCCCGCTTTGCTTCAGATTGAGAGGGGGCTTAGGTCTTAAGGGGTAGATGTAAGGAACCATATTTCTTGAAGTTGTAGATACTGTCTGTTTTTGGGAATGGGTATTGTCCATCATTATCATTTTGTTAGTTGTCCCAGGCAGACCAATGAACTGGAGAGTAGGTGTTGGATGCAACTCTGCTGAGATTCCTGGCTCAACTGGCATATGAACAGCCAGAGAAGATTTAAGTCTCTGGGACACATATTTAACTGGCATAGTGCAAATAATAGGTTCAATTAAAAGGGGCAGAAGAACCATGTGTAGGGAATTTATTAATGAGTCTAACTCCATTACGTTGGGAAAATAGGTTAAGATATATTCCATGGTAAGCTCCACTGACATGGTGCCAATGTCCTGGGGTTGTGTGCCCTCTCTATAGTGTCCAGGTGTCTCTAGAGCCCTGAGGAGCACGCTGCTTCAGGCTTTGTTTACTGTGGCAGTTAGTGAGATCCTCCTGAGATATACATAAGCGCAACCTCTGAAATGACCTCCCAACTCACTTTGAAATCTCTTAGCCATTAAAAATCATTTGTATTTAATATTACCCCCTTTGCTCAAGGTCTTTTTCCAAATAAATTGCTGGTGGCACTTGGTAATAATCCCTTGGTATCAGGGAGGTGCATTTCTGGGAGTCATGTCCCATGCTGAGGGTAGGGGTCGGGGGAGGCAGTGAGCTTATATGCTGAGTTTGGCTTGGAGAGAGGCCACATTTGAGTAACGAGGTTTTCAGGAGGTAACTCATAGACAGTAGTTTCAATTTTATAAGAATAATGTTCAGAAGTACCAGCATTATTATCAAGGGCCTGGTGTATTTGTCTGTCCTCTTTCATTAGGCACTCACTATGTACTCTAGAGATTCTTACCACTCAATTAGAGAATGTAGCAGGACTCCCCATGATGATAATTTAATGTTTTGTGGGTTCTTGTGTGGGTCTCCACCCACTGAGATCACACCCCATGACTACATGAGCACATTCAAATTCCATAGAAGCATACCACAGGTTCACCTTTCCCCACAAATCCTTACACTACTGACACCCTCCATAAGTGACCTACCCCTGCCTTATTTGCCAAATGTACATTCCCACAATTGTATTTTCAATCACAGACCTATACCTTCCCTAAGTTCACCTGTTCCATCCTCCACCCCTCCCTCCTTTCCCTGGATAGTCCAACCCTCCCTCCTTTCCCTGGATAGTCCAACCCACCCCCCTCCAACCCTGCTCACACTCACATTCCAACACCACCTACCCCACTCACATCCCTGCACCACAATATCCTTATCCACTGCTAAACCACCCTCTTCTGCCTTGTCATAGGTTCTGCCCAGACTGAGCATCAGTTCACTATTCTCTCCTTCCTTTCTAGTACCCTATCTTCCAGACTTTATCTCTATGTGTCTGCTGGAAATGCTAAGGTCATATCAGTGATATCATGCAATATTTGTCCTTTAGTGACTGGCTTACTTCATTCAACATAAAGTCTTTGAGATTCATCCTTGTTGTTGAATGTGTCAATACTTCATCTCTTCTTATAGCTGACTAATATTCCATTGTGTTTATATACCAATTTTGCTTATTTGTTCATCTGTTGATGGATGATTGGGTTGCCTCCAACTTTTGGCAATAGTGAATAATACTGTTACAAACACAGGTGTGCATATATCCATTCATGTCCCTACTTTTGATTATTCTGTGTTTATAACTAGTAGTGGGATTGCTGAAACATATTTCAATTCTATAGTTAACTCCCTGAGGAACTGCCAAACTGTGCTTCTTAATAGTTGCGCCATTCTACATTCCCACAAGCAGTGGATGAATGTTCCCATTCCTTCACATCCTCTCCAACACTTTTGGGTTTTTTTGGTTTGTTTGATTGTTTTAATAGTCACCAGTCTAACAGGTGTAAGATGATATCTCATTGTAGTTTTGATTTTCACATCCCTAATAGTTAAGTGATGTTAAGCATCTTTTTATGTGCTTTTCAGCCATTTGTATTTCCTATTTGGAAAAGTATCTATTCAGATCTCTTGCCTATTTTTTGTGTTTTTATTTAGATGTAGGATTTCTTTATATATGCTGGATATTAGACCTTTATTGGATAAGTGGTTCCCAAATATTTTCTCCCATTGAGTAGGCTACCTTTGTACTGTCTTGGCAAACTCCTTTGAAGTGAAAAATTTTAAATTTTGAGGTCCTATTTATCTATTTTTTTCTTTCATTGCTCACGCTTTGGGTGTAAAGTTTATGGAACCATTTCCTACTACTAGATGCCATAGACTCCTCCCTACATTATCTTCTGGGAACTTTATTGTTTTGGCTTTTATGTTTAGATCTTTGATCCATCTTGAGTTAATATTTTGTACAAAGCATGAGATGATGGTCCTCTCATTCTTTTGGATATGGATACCTGGTTCTCCCAATACCATTTGTTGAAGAGACAATCTGTCCCAGTTGAGTAGACTTGGTGGCCTTGACAAATATCAGTTGGCTGTATATGCATGAATCTCTATCAGAACTCTCATTTCAGTTCCGTTGGTCAGTATGTCTATCCTTATGCCCAAACCATGCAGTTTTGACCAATGTAGCTTTATCATATGCTTTAATGTCAGGTAGCATGATTCCTCCAGTTTTGTTTTTCGTTTTCAATATGGAGAAACACTTTTGATAGTTACATATTCTAATCTTATTTTTTTCTAAAAATATATAGTTTTATATGTCATAATGGTATATATAAGAAAAAATTAGGTTATTTTTAATACATAAAATGGTGGCACTGCTTATAAAAGATTTGGCATTATCCTCTTTTAAATGAACACACATGGACAAACATGTGTATTCTTGTTACATTCATATTATATACTTTATAAATAAATATACTGTAATCTTAATTATAGTAAATTCCTGAAAAGCCCGGTTTTATAAATTCTGACTCATAATTGATCTTCTGCCAATGTCTATACAGTATTTTACAGAAATCCAGATTCAGGAATCATAAATGAAGCATTTGTTTTTTTAACCTATTGACCTGTAACATTAGCATATTTTTCAAAATCAATAAATATAGTTGAATATGCTTTTAAAATAATATCTGGGGAGCCTTTTATACTTCTTTCTTCTCTCTTACTTTCTCCCTTCCCTATTTTTTACCTAATTAGCTGTACTTTCTGTAAAAAAAATAAATCCACTATTCTGTGGTGTGAATTTTAGACCACTTTTACATTCCATTCCTTTTAATAGTTTAATTATAGAATATAATTAATTTAATATACAGGTTTTGAAATATTGCCATTGATGCACAGCAAGGAAAAAGTAATATAAGGTTGACATTTTAAAATACCAGCATTGAAAGACTCTCATTTCTAATTGATTTTTAAAAAATTTCCCTAGAAAAATGATCTCAGAAATGTTTATTATGGTCTTGGCAACATTCCAGAATGTTTACCAAAAAGTGTAATCAGCAGTTTCTGAGTTCTCCCATCTGCTATGAAAGATGTGTCCCATACTTGACTTAGCCCATGTTGATATCCAACCCTCCTATGTACATCATTTTTAAAACATAGATTCTCAAAAATGACACAGCAGAATATGTGGTGTTTCTTTCATTAATCAGGGAATAGAAGAGCAGAGGCTATAGCTTCTATATTTGTCTGAATTTTACTTCTCTCTCTTTCTCTTTTAATCTAATCTATTGGTCTTCAAAACTTTCTTTGGTAAAGATGTCAAAAAATTGATGAGTTTTAAATATTTTAAAATGATAGTCCCTTTTATAATTGATCTATAGTTGACTGTAGGCGTGAAAACCTTCCTCAGATAGCTAAAAAATTAATGGATATGACATCCATTCTATTTTAACAATAGAGCAGACCAAAATACAAGTAACACTGACCACAAGCAATTATTTTAAAAGGCTACTGCTTAAGTATTTCAGGAAAAATGATTCTGTTGACTAGTTATTTGTCTGTTCCTGTATATTTTTATTGATTGTTTTTGAATATATAGCCACCATGATTGAAAATGTTGCTGGTAATATCTTTTCTTTACAGTACTGAACTTACTTCCTGTGAGCGATAAGATAAATTTACACAGAAAATGATGGTACAAGTTTTTAGATCTCTGCCTCCTCCTAATACTAATTTTTTAGTGTAGTGTTTCTTCAAAACTAAGTCATAGAATATTTGGCAACTTTGTTATTATTTTACTCTTTGGGGTCTTTGGTTAGTCACTGTGATTTGTGTCAGGTGTTATTCAACACAAGATATTTCAAAGTATGATCAGCCTGAACTCCACATATGTTTGTAAGACTGTAGAGTAATTGTATAACATCTACTTATCCCCCAGGTATCTGGAGTGATTTGTAGTTTGAAATTTCCATACCATAAACTCATGCAGTATAGGCAGTATTACATTTAGTCAATAGTTAGGAATTCTGATTAGTTGGATATAAATCACTAATGTTGAGAAATAAAGGTGACAAAAACAATGAATAAAAATGAAACGAATGGATGAAAGCAGGTAAGGAAGTCATCAAGTAGACAATATTACATAATTTGTCAAAAACAACCCATTTCCCAATGCAAGTTGGTTCTGAGAAGTAGATTTTGTGAAAATGTTATACCTTAATACCAAATTTGTCTGTTTTTCCCCATATTTCAAACCTAAAATTCTATTAGCAACAAACATTTAAATTTCATCCATGCTTTCTAAATTAGGTAGACAGATAGATAAATGATAGGTTTGCCTGCTTTTACCCTATTCAGAACCCAGGAACTTTATTTTCATTGATTATATTAAAACAAAACAAAATGAGCAAACAAAAACTCCCTGCAGATAATTCAGTTCAATTTCATCCCTAAGAATCACTTCATTTTTTATAGCACAAACAACCTTTCAGTACAATCACACTGGATGTGAAATTCAAACTTGCACACACGCCTAATCTTCATGCCTTCAGCTTTTCACTTACATACCAATTTCATTTTCTGTTAACCCTCAGGCTCCACCAAACTTTGTTAGTAGGCTTTATAATATCTATATTTGCTATCCAGCCATGGGAGTCCTTAGGGATAAGGGAAAGAGAGACAGAGAGGAAAAGAGGGAGAGAAAGAGAGAGCAAGAGCGTGAGAATATGGACACATAAGTGAAACTGCCCAGGGGCGACACAACATAGTGGTTAAATGTTAAGAGCACAAAATATGGTGCCTGACACCTTGGGTCTAAAGCAGGATTCTCTCCTTTAGGACTGTATGTTACTTTCCACACCTTTCTTAACCTTTCTGTGCCTTAGTATCCTTATCTATATCATGGGTATAATAAATATAAGTATTTCATAGGGTTCTGAGGGATTATTCAGGTTATATTAGTTCTTAGAAGATTGCCTGGCATACTTTAAGCATTTTGTTAATGTTTCTTAAATAGAAAAATTTTAAAAGTATACATACATCCACATACATACATATGTATACTGAAGAAGTGGGAGTCTCCACTATGCCCAGCATCTTAACATTAGTTTGAAACCATATGTATTTCTTCCTTTACATTGCCTCAGTATTCTTTATTTCTCCAGATCTTCACTAGTTAATCTTGATTGACTGCTTCCCCAAAAAGAGTTCTATTGATTATTTGCTGCAGTGTGAGTCTAGTACCATGCTCAGGAAAAATGCTACAAATTTTTAAATTTTGCTGCTACACTTTTAAAAAGGATACACACAAGGGAAGAGGAAAGAATTTATCAGTTATTTAATATGCACCTTTTTTTTCGAAATCAATAATCAGTGGGTAAACTTTTTAATTGAAAAGTTGTGTTCCATTTTATGTTATCAGACAAAATACATACTCCAACTCTTGAAACAGACATTATTTTATTCAGTGCACATAAGACTTCCTTTAATTAGCCCTTAATAAGCTTGGTTTAACTGGGATTTATGGAAGAACAGTGGTCATTAACATTCGCCAGATTAAGACTGTGTTAATTACTATTGATAGATAAAATAATGTGCAAAAATGGTTTAAGTTATTCTTATACTTATGTATCTAAAAAAAGTTTGAAGCTTTTAAGTGGAAGCTATATTTTATTTAATCTTTAAAAATAGAATATTTACTCCTGTACATATAGACATATAAATAGGACATATGGTTTCATAGTTTAAGTTTTTCAACTTCTTTAAGTTTACCATGAATCATATCATAAAATAATATTTTGGATAATTTCCACAGATTTAGGTATGAAAATTTTTACATTTACTTTCATGATTTATATTACCTATAGTTAGAAACATACAGATATTTAATTATACATTATCTTCAAAAGACTTTGATTACCTGCTATTACTAACTTATCTTAATTATTTCTTCTGTCTTGAGAGGATTTTGTTGCAATTGTGGCACTTTTTAAATTAGTGCTGTCTTCTACTGTTTATAGCTACCCTTAATATCTTTTATCCCCTTTAGATTTGGGGTAAATAATACCTGAAGATTAGCTAGTTTGTTTCTATTTCCTTTTTTTTTTTTTTTCATATATCAGTACTTGGGCATTGTACTAAGTGGAGCTATTTCTTGGATTTCTCAAATAGTTCTTACCACCCAACCCCACATCCTTTCTCTTGAGGCTGCTCTTGAAGAAAATACATTTTTATTGATTCAGTATGTTCCTGAAAGCAGGTCAACCACCCACAGGGTCTGGATTGACAAAACCAGTGGGATTTTCTTAGCTTTCATTCTACCCAAAATTATGCAACCCAATTCCAAATTCTGTAGATAGTGCTAATTATCATACCCTCCCCTTTAAATAGTTTGTCACCTCCTTCCATTTAAATATCCATAACAAGAATTTTAATGTGGTCTCAGAAAGACAAATTCTAAATAAATACAATCTTATGCCCCACTGTGGACTCTGGTTTTGACCAGAGTCAAATCTCAGTACATAGCAACCTTTTTCCCCCTTTTACCGATAGGCTCAGTCTAGGAAATGTAGTGTCATCATTGACATGTCCCTCTTCCCTGGTCTTGCATCTACCCTGATGTTTAATACATCACTGTATCTGTTTATTCTTTCTTTAACCCACATCTAGGATTCATATCCCTGTCTACACTGCATCTACTGCCAGTGTGGTTCCACAAGTTATCAGCCCCTAACTAGTCTTACTGGTTTCACCCTTTGTCCTCCATAATCCACTCTCCTTTTATCAGTCACCATGGATGATTGTAAATCATAAAAATTCATGAGATTTGTCTGTTTAAAAGCCTTCGGTGGCTTTTCACTGGGTTTTAAATAAAATTTAACTTCCTTACCTGGCCTGAAGACCCTGCCTAATGTGGAATATATACCCCACCTCCTCTTTTAAGACTTTTCTGGGTTTCTTTTTCCTTATTTGCTCTTTTTGCCATTCCTCAATTCCTCAAACATGCTCTGTACCTTTCTGACCCTGGGCCTTCTTAGAAACGGTCCACTGGACCTCTCTTCCCTCTGCTCTTGGGTTCTTACCTGCTATTCATCCTTCTATTTCTGCCTAAATGCCCTTTCCTGAAAGTCAAATTTAAAGTAGGCCTACTGCTCTGGCCTCACCCTTTTTCATTGTGTACCACCCTGTTCTTTCTGTAGCGCATTGTATAATCTATAATAAATTCTTTATTTGCAAGCCTTCATGGATCTGCTTCATGACTGACCTCCATGAGACCGTGAGCTCGCTGAAGGCTGAGCAGGCCTGGGTACACTGACACACGACGTGTGCTGTCCAGTACATGGTCGTTCACGTAATCCTGAATGAATATTTAACGAACAAGTGCTCAGCTAGCAGGAACACCTTCATACAATATGCGTATTATTGCTGGCTCTCTAGTCATTAAATTCCTCTGTCTTCTCACCAATTCTAGTATCTCCTTCATTTTAAAGGCAGGTTCAAAGTCAGCATCCCAGAATTTCACTGTGTAGGATTCTTATTCTTATTTTCTTGCAGCGTGTATGTCCACATCCACTTTTACTTTTCATTTAATTCATGACATAAAATGTTTATATTGTTGGCATTTCCATTTTACAGATGAGTAAATTGAATCTGGGAGGAGATAATTCCTTCTCTGACATTATGTGACTTTTAAGGTAGTATAACTGAGAGCAGTGTTCAGACTCTCATTTTAGTGTTTATGCCAGGTTATTAATATAGGGAAAAGATGGGCCATTCTTTTTAATATTGAACTAGAAATCTAAGAACGTGGGTTCCAGTGTAGCTTTGCCAGTACCTATCTCAGTGACCTTGAAGAAATCATGTAACCTTCATGTATCTTGTTTACTAACTTTGGTTAACTGTTGGGTTCAGAATTAAAAGCTCTCTTCAATTTATATAACTCTATGATTACGTAATGTAATATAACATAAGTAAATGGTATCATTAAGGCACTCCAAACAATCTCCATATAATGGAGAGGGGAGGTAAGATGTTTCTGTAGTAATTCCAGAAAAGAATGTGTTAAAGCATTTGGATTTATGTGGACAGATTTTTTAAGTATGGAGAACTTGGAAATGAAATTTGACTTGGTCCTCTAACAACTCTATTATTTATCACTTTTAATTTTTTTACCCTTGTCTAATAAATTGTCCTGACAATTATAATAACGAAAGTATGTTTTGTGACTCTATATCCTTGTTTAATATTTATTTTTATCCATCCTCATATGGTTGTCCCCCAAATAATATCATATTCTCTATATTTGAGCTGTTTTACACGGTATGTTCCTTGGATTATACCATAAACTCTTTGTGACAGGGACCTTGTCTTTTATATGCTCTATAAAGCACCATGCACACCTAGGGAATTTTATGAATAATAATAAAAAGGAGGCCAAAAAAAGCTTTCATCAGCAGTGTTTTAGTTTGCATGTGAATTTAGGGAAGAATTCATGCTGTTGTCCATATTTCTGGAGAAACAGATGATTATATTACCAAAGTTGACTTTGAAGAATGCATGTAATATTAAATCTGAGAATTTACTTTGCTGGTATTGGAAAAATAAATGAAGCAATACTATTTGCTTTTTCCTGTTCATTATAAAAATATTGCCAAGTCTGCCATGTGGTTCATAAAATCAAACATTTTCTAGCACAGCTGTGCATGAGGAAATGAAATACTGCAGGAATAAGAAACCACCTGTTTGCCAGAACAGGAGTTTCAAAAAGATAAACAGCAGAATTTTATACAGATCCCGGTTGAAGGTCTATTCTTCTATTAATACTTAAAGCTTAGCTCATGTTCTTCAAACAGGTGTTTTGCATGTGAACTGGCGGCTGAATAGGCCTATGGCTGATTCTCTAATAATCACCACTGATGTTTCTACTCAGTACCCAAGATGACACTGAATAAAACTGTCAAGACAATTTTGCAACCAATTCTGTTTTAAAACCCCAAATTAGAACAAATCACAAATTCCTGTTTATTCGAAATGCTCTCCTTTCCCTCCTTTATCTTAGTTGCAAAACTCTCATGAACTTGACAGTGTTCTCCCTTGATGAAGAGAAAGTCTGAAATATGCCATAAATCATACTGAGCTACCAGAGAAATTCAAATTGCTGTAAGCACAAGTGCCGGGGGACCGCTTATTGCACTGCCGGAGCCATAATGCAATGCTCACAACGAGATTATTGCATCATAATCTCCTTCTAACTGCGATTTGCTTTGTGTGTAGGGGCTCAGATGTCAGCAAGAGATACAAGAGCAATTGTCAGGTTAGATTTCACTATTTTACATTAAGCAAATCATGAGAAAAACACATTAGCCTGTATTAAGTATTTCAGAAATTAAAAACTTCTCCAAAGTTTTCTCTGCTTGAGGTCATTTCTTGATGTGTTTTATCTGGATAGGTTTAGCATCAGCATTTCTAGGTATAGTTGAAAGAGCTTTTAAAAATATCGTGGTCCTCATTTGCTAAGTGTTATCAAACAAGTAACCTATTCATATCCTAACCACCAAGTTTAATGAAGACATCTATCAAACAAACAGCACCGATGCTATTTCTAATCAATGTAAAATATCCATTTTTGGAAAATTTCTTGCAGCTCTATGCAAGCTATATGCATTTGTGTTATATTAATATATTGAATTTTCATCATTATACATTATGTGTATAAGTATGTTTCTTATGTAGATACTTTCTCTTTAAGATTCATATTTGGCAACTATGATAGGCTCTTTAGTTTGTTCTATGCAATACTGTTAAATTACTAAAAATCAAAACAAAATAGTAAGAATTTTGCTCACATCTTGACTAATTTCTGGATAAAGGATATAAAATTGATGTTGGGTGAAATTGTCAGTAGTGCATGACCATCTTCACTTTGAAATTTAGGAGATTAGACTGCTGTCCTGTAACATAAAAAAAAACACACTTAGAATATAATTTTATTGGCCTATATAAAACATGCAGATATTTTTGCCTCCTTGTTTACCTCTCATTTAATATCAGATCTGAGAGGTGTTGCCTTCTAATTCTACTTAATAGTTAAAATAGCTCATAAAATCCTATTATGTTTTTCAAATCCCATCTTAATTCTAGAAAGTCATATCAACTAAAACTAAAAATAACATTTTCTTCTTCTACAAGGGTAGTTTGCCTCTTATACTTTTTTTTTACATTTTGTATTTTATCTTAATGAATTAGTGAGGACTTTGAGAACAAAATTGAATATTAGTTACACATTTCTTGCCTTTGGCTTTATGGAGACTGTGTCTATTATTTCCCTTGTATGTATAATGGTATGATGTTCTTTGAGGGTTTTTGGAAGTATCTTTTATCAAGAAGAGAATATTTCCTCTTTCACTACCTTAATATCAAGAATGAGGTTTACATAATGCAATTTTTTGCATTTATTAAGATATAAAATCAATTTTTGAAGGCTTCAGCTTACTAGCTAGATGTGTTTCCTAGATCAAATAACTAAAATATCATAAGGCTATTTCATTTGGCTTTCAATCTAGACTAAAGGAGCATGACTCCTTATTTATAAATGTACACAACACCAAGAAAACATTGATATATAGAGATATCTATGTCTACATATGATCATAATATATATGATATAGAAATATATGCATATACACAATATATTAAACACCATCAAAGTAAATGTAGTGGTGATCTGATTTGGTGACAAAAAAGGAAAGATGAATTTTATATACTAATGATATAGATAAGTTAGACTTATATTTCTAAGTTTTCTGTGTGTGTGTGTGTGTGTGTTTTGAGGTAGCAGGAGCCGGGGATTGAACCCGGGACATCATATATAAGGAGCTGGTACTCAACCACAGAGCCACATTGGCTTCCCTGAGATAGTTTATCATTTGTTTTCTTATTGTTTGTTTTGTTTTTTCAAGAGGTACCAGGATCTGAACCCGAATCCTCCCACATGGGAGGTAGGAACTCAACTGCTTGAGCCACATCTGCTCCCTCTATGTTTTTAATCTCTGTATTCCAAAACAAGGCCTGGGTGTGTAATAATTCACATCAGATTGCTTAAGCTATCATAGTATTAGTAGTCTAGAACAATCTTCATTATAATATTGGCATTGTTTAAAATCTATTATAAAATGCTACTTTCTTTAAAGAAAGCATTATTAATCTCTCCTTTCAAGGCTCAAACACACCTAAATTAACCAAAAAAAAAAAATGCATTACAACTTGCAAAGACTCCTTTTCTCCCCTTGGCACAGATCACTAAATTATTATTATTATTATTATTATTATTATTATTATTTAGTAGAGAAAACAAATTTGGCATACTCAAGTACATGTATTTCCCTTTTGAAATATCACTTTTCTTTAGTTTATTTTTTATTCTATAATAACTTAGTTTTAGTTTAAATTATAAGTGATTAGGTACCACATAATAAAATGTTCCTCTTTTGGAATATCATTCATTATTGAACAAATTTGAGACATTTTCAAATGAATATTTTAATTGACTTATTTAGATTTGAGGACTCAAGAAGAAAGTTTACTATGAAGAATCTTCCAATAACCATATGGTAAGTGACATATAGCTTAATAAAATGCCATCTACAAGTTGAATTTGGAGTAGAAGTGTCATCTAGGAGGCATTAAAACCTAGTCAAATCAGCCACTCTGACTTTGCATCCTGGCTCTGCTGCTTACTACTTAGCAGAGTCCACGCATCAATTTTCAATTACGTAAAATGGATATAATAATACCTTGTTAATAGTTTAATGGGAGAAATAAATTTTTAAGTGCATAAAAGTCTTTTGTAAACTGATTTGTTCTATATAAATGCTGGCTATTTTTATTGTTATCATGATATTCATATATGTCCATGATATCAACCAATTATATGGGTCAGGCAAGAAAAATAATTCCTGGGGTGTATATTAATAGTGGTTTACAGGGAGCGACGTGACTCAAGTGGTTGAGCCCCTCCCTCCCACACGGGAGGTCCCTGGTTTGGTTCCCAGTGCCTCCTGAAAAAACAAAAACAAACAACAAGGAAAACAAATGAGAAAAACAACTCAGGGAAACCACTGATGTGGCTCAGTGGTTGAGTGCCAGCTTCCCGTATCCAAGGTCCTGGGTTCAATCTCCGGCCCCAGGTACCTTAAAAAAAAAAAAAGTGATTTACAGATGAGCCTCTTGGCAATTCAGTATTGTATCTCTTAAGGATAAATTCTTGAGGATATATAGCTTACTCATCAGGTAAACTTTAATCTCTATTACAATTCTATCAAGGTTAGTTCTAATTTATAATCTAATTTTTTGTCTCTGAATCTGGATATCATGATGGAGGGATGTGATCATGAATTACTTAATAGTCCCAGGCATCAGTGTCTTCTTTGTAAAATGCAGGAGCAAATAATATATTTGCAAAATTTTTAAATTCTTTGAAAATGGTACAACTTTCATGCACTGCATGGTAACTTGCAATCTATCACAGCTAAACCATTCTCCATAAGGCACCATTCCTAAATAGGAACATATTTGCTGTGACTGATAACAATCTTTATATGTGCCTAGTGAAATAACTTTACCATAAACTAACAGCCACTATCATCGGGAACAATTTCCAGTAGAATTATAAGCCAAGAACCCCAAATTCTAAGGGATGAATCCTGTTCATATTTGGTGATAATTGAAGTTAAAACTGGCTTTGGAAGTCAAGCCTATTTTAATTCAAGGTTTTTGTAGACTTACTTTTTCCCACTGATATAAAAAATACATTTATTTGAAGCACTTTAAAATTATTTTATAATTACATGGCTTATTAACTACATAACCAAACTCTCTTAAGATCATAGTATATAAGTTGTAATGTTTTATACAAAATAATGATCCTGTACACTTGAATTTAAATGGGACTTTTCATACCAAATAGAAGAAATGCAAAGTGAGTATTAAATTATCATATTGTGAAAAAAGTTATGCAGGTGAACACTTTGTTATTATGAGTGTAAACTATAGTCTGAATAAACCTATGAAAGGCTCTTTTTTCAAGTGCAATTATTTGCGATAATGTGTAATTTTTCCTGCCCTTATGTTTATTTTAATTTTAATATGAAAGAAATGATCATCTCATTTTCTTTGAAAATGGTATAAAGGTAAAACCACAAACCTCTTGAAAGAATTCCTTTGTTCCCAATCACATGAGCGTTGTTGGAACAAAATTTTGCCACCTGCCAGAGGCTTTAAAACCCAAATCAAAAGACTCACTGCTTCAAAATACTTAGACTAAAGGTAGACTTCTGGATGAAAACGTAATGACTAGATCGTTCTCATCATAAATTTATTATTGTACAGCAGAATTGATGGATCTTTTGCTACCTTTCACTAGAGAATTATTCATAAATGAAAATGAAAATATTTAAATCATGAATAGTTATATTTTTCATTCATTGTACCTGAAAAATGGAATTGGGGTTTAGGATGTCTCACTATATTAGCATTAGAACTTCTCAAAAGAAAAAGAGAAAAAAGGTACAAAATTTCTCCCACTAGTTAAAACAATTCAGTGTGGGCATGCTTCATTAACTGTTTGCATACAAGACAAAAGTGCTTTCTGATGAAGTGGAAAACCAACTTGGGACCAATTTTCCACAACATAAATTCAACACTTATTCTACCTCTTGATACCTTTGTACCTACCAAGAAAGGTTTTCATGATCTGTCATATCAGTAATCATTTTAAAACTACTATACTAGATTTTCCAATCCTTTAAAACACTTTTATTTTAAGGTCTTTCCCCTCTGAAAATATGCTTAAGATTAACATTTACTATAAATGTGATTTTATTGCATTGGAAGTTATCAAACTGAATTAGTAAGAATCAATTCTTACTACTTGTTAATAAAAGAAATATAGAGAGTGTTGAAATTAACAGCTTAAACAAAATATTGGTTATATTCAGCTATATGAATAAGTGCCAGAAAGCACATGATGTGCTCAGCATTACTGCTAATTTAGTTATCTAATAGGACATCATTTATTTCAATATCAGCAGCAAAACAGGTTAGCACCCAATAAGCCAGCAAAAGAAGTTAGTGCCAAGTTGAAAGAATACCAAATATTGATCAGTATGTCACAATCGTGGGTGAGTAGCTCCTGCCAGTCTAGCACAGAATAGTCACAGAGTGCCCCTGGAAACAATGAACTGACCTGCAGTCTCTATAGAGTTATTATTCACAATGGTATGTCATATTTTGACATCACTAGGAATGTTCAAAATTACTTTTGTTTACACAGCATGAGAACCTGAGAGAAAAGCTATGTCTTCACTTGTTCCCTTCCCTAGAGTTGCATGCTCTCCTTTTCTAGTATCTGCAAAGAGAAAGAAACAGGACCTCAAAATCTATTTGTTTCTTTCATTAATAAAAGTGTAATACAGAGTTGGTGAACAGGGAGAATCAAACTTTATTTCACATCATATAAAATTCATCTCTCAATGCAGCTTTTTAAGTGGAAATAGCTTTTTATTGAAAATAGCTTAAGAATGTTACATGAATCCATATGTTTTTTATTATATGGAAAGTAATCAATTCTTAAATATTCACACAATGAAGCATTGTTTAATCACATTTGGTATATTCAATAGCTGTATTATTTAAATATCTCATTAAAACTTGTTGTCCTGTTCTCATTAGACCAAGTATATGTTTCAATCCTTTCAATTTGAAAATATTTCTTATTATAGATCTTTTTGTGATTTCAAAAATAGAAGTAAATCATACTCAAATATTTCCTTTAGAATTAAGAATCAATTTTTTTTCAAAAATGAGCATCATGTTGCATTAAAATATTTGTATATCGATTAAAGTCAGGAGGGTTATTGATATGAAGAATGTGTTGTAGCAGTTTAGTACTAAAAAATATTGATTCGGTGGACTAAATATAATAAACATGAAAAATATTAGATTCTTTTAATATGTGGATTTACTGATCTTTATGGACTTTTCCTGAAATGTTTAATGTAAATCAGAAATTTTGTTTAATCATGTTTTAAATTCATTACTTAGGAAACATTTTAATATAATGAATTTGCTCAAAGTGAGCTATATCTGTAATGGTATTGGAATTCTAAGCATTTTGTATGAACATTGTTTCATAAATGTATATATTTATAGACTGCTTTGTCATAAAAAATAAATGAGATCAAGGGAAGTGTTTCTGTTTGCTATTTTGACTGTAATACTAGTAGGCCAAGTAACTACATTGGAAGTTCCTTTGTTTTGACTTATTAGCAGGATATGATGCTAGTGATGATAAGATAGGGCTTCTGATGTAGTTGGAGGAGCTAAATGAGTGAATAGGTCCATTGCCTTTTTTTTTTTTAAGATAAGTTCATATTTCTCTTTTTTAAAGATTTATTTATTTAATTTATTTCTCTCCCCTCCGCCCCCTGTTGTCTGCTCTCTGTGTCCATTTGCTGTGTGTTCTTCTGTGTCCTTAGATTCTTGTCAGCGGCACTGGGAATCTGTGGCTCTTTTTGTTGTGTCATCTTGCTATGTCAGCTCTCCATGTGTGCGGCACCGCTCCTGGGCAGGCTGTGCTTTTTTTCACATGGTGTGCTCTCCTTATGGGGTGTACTCATTGTACGTAGAGCCCCCCTACATGGGGGACACCCCTGCGTGGCAGGGCACTCCTTGTGCACAGCAGCACTGCGCATGGGCCAGCTCACCATATAGCTCAGCAGGCCCTGGGTTTGAACCCTGGACCTCCCATGTGGTAGGTGGATGCTCTTATCAATTGAGCCAAATCCTCTTCCCTCCATTGCATTTTGACACAGGTTTCCTAAGCTGTGGAGTCTTACTGATTGAGATTGCATCTACTTGTTTATATATCAAGAATTGGGCGCAGTCAAAATTTGTTTTATTTTTCTGTTGCAGTCATGTTGCCTTGATTAATCTTAATTCCTAAAAGACCCAAATTATTGGAAACTGTAATGCCAAAATCCCTATACTTGGGATTCCACTTTGCTAAAGTAGTGTTAAATTGTTTGGCCTTTTGAGAAACTGCCCATCCTTCTGAACAAATGGATGACAGCTTTGGTAGTATTACAACCGAGTCTGCATTGGCTCTGCTTGGCCTACTGGATATCAAATTTACCTAAGAACAGAATCAGTAGTTGGTCAGGATTTAAGTTTCGTAGGAGTTAAAGAATTTACCTTGCCTATTTTTATTTGTCTGTAAGAACATTTAACTCATTTTAAACTTACTAATCATGTGATTTGATGTTTCTTGTATTTTTTATGATAACCAGTAGTTTAGGTTTTTAAGTAATTTTCAAAAGACAAGATGAATGAAAATATAAGTCAGTTGAAAAGTGAGTTTGTAAAAGCACCAGTAATTACTGAAGATTGTTAAATTGCATGAATAATTTTATGTTGAATTTAACTTTTCACAAAATATGGAAGCAATAAACTTCAGATGTTAAGTTTTTAAAAATATACTTATTAAATTAGACATTTGTTATCAATGTATCACCACACTGCTATAATCTGACATTATGGCATAAACTAAGAGACTGACTAGACCAGGGTTTCTTAACAAGGGGTTCCTGAGCTTGAATTTAAGTTCAAAAGAACATTATTTTTATGGGGACATGTTGGAGCGGGTGTGATATATTTATTAAAAAATACACGATGTAGTGTGGACTTGGTAAGGGGTCCATGGTTTTCACCTAACTGGCAAAGGTGCCCATGGAACAAAAAAAAAGTTAAGAACCCCTGGACTAGACATATCTTTTCAACAGTTATATTCACTATTGGTGGAAATTTAAATATTGTCAAAGTTACTCTCACCTTGTCTTTGAATTTATGAATAGGACTCTATTCTCCTTCATAAAAAAAAGGAAGAGTACTTACCAAATCCAATGGATGTGTCATGATGATGGGAACGAGTGTTGTTGGGGGGGGGGAGAGGGGGGGTGGGGGGGTGGGGTTGAATGGGACCTCACATATATATTTTTAATGTAATATTATTACAAAGTCAATAAAAAATAAAAAAATTAATTAAAAAAAAAAAAAAAGGAAGAGTAACTTGGAATGTTCATAATTTCATTTATATACCTATATACAGATACATAAATAAATATATATGTATAATTTAGTGACTATAAAGTAAATATGTATGTATAATTTAGTGACTATAAAACCTAAATTGTGGACCAATGCAATTTTTCCAACATATAAATATATATTTCTTTCTATAAGTATTTTCAATAAAATATTAGCTGTTAGATCATTTATCCCAATTAAAACTCTGGCAAACATATAGTGTTTTAAAATTCATAATTTGTGTAAAAGAGACACTATTTTTAATCTTAGACTTTGCATATAATACAGAAAAGAAACCACACTTATACACTTCTTAATATGACAGAATTTCTTATCTAGACTATCACTGCTCTGCAGAGAAGTGTTTTATTTCCTTAAAATAAGCACTGAAATTGATGCAAGGCCCAGGCACTCAATGTACACATTTGACACTCTCTAGGAGGGAGGTTTGGTGTATTAAGCCCTCTAAGTTTTAGATCTCAGAAAGGGCTTTACACCCTGTGGTGCGGGCACACTTCTTTCAGTGGAAAGTATGCCATTAAAATACTGTCTTCTTACAGTGACTGCAAATTGGTAGAGTCAGAATTGTTTTTAGTCACTAGGCAGCATGATGAAGCATTTTGGTATTTTACCTGCGTAATTTACAATTTGTATACGTCACAAAAGGAGGAAATCAGTTTCTTCATAAGTAATATCGATTTGAATCCAATATTTGAAAAAATGCAACTATTGTGCCATTATAGTTACACTATGTATGTACCCACATATTTACAAAACATATTGAAACCAGATCATAGGTGAAAGATACATTAGATTAAACAAGGAGAAACTGATCTTAACTTTTACCAATCCAATATTCCACGTCAAAGAAAGCATATAACTCAATAAAATGTATTTTACTGGTTAACTTAAAAATATTCCAACAGCTTATTTTGACATCATTGGAAACACATTCTCAATGAAAACATTGTGTATTGCATTATTAGCTCATAGCATATGATCTCCATTTCTGCTTCTCTAGATTTCTCCTCCCCCCTCCCCCCGGGATAGTAACAATGTGGACTCACACATTATTATATTAATTAGAAACCACTACCTCATATAATTATTCTGGCAAGCACATGATGAGTACTGAAAATATTATTGACAGAATTTCTCCATTTAACTCTGGTGTTAAAAAGATTTGCATGTCTAAAACTGTCTTGATTAGATATTGTTTTTGACTACCCTTCTCAGTGTTTTACTATATGCACATTAAGCATGAGGACTTTTAGCACGTCTGAAGTAACATCTGCTCTGTCTTTTTGTTGCTGGGTTCATGGTATAATTAGCTCTATATTTCACCAAATACAATTTTGCTCCCATGGCGGACAAAGCAGCATGAAGAAAACATAAATAATTGCAGATTAGAGAAACAGAAGGCAAAGTGGGTGTAGATGGCTTTGATAAAAAAGGGTTAAGGAGAATAGAAGGTCAACTCATTATTAAGGGAAAAAAGGAGGTAGTTAAAATTAGATATGGTCTTTGTAATTAAAGAAAACACACACAGATTTTTCTTTTAACAGTGTTTCCTATTTGGCCAAATAGTTTAGTGACTTGCAGTGATGTCATTTGTTTGGTAGTCATTTAAAGAACACTTTAAGAAATGTGCATGCTTAGATACACAAAACGAAATTTAATTATTAGAGGAACTGTGGAGATATGGGAGGCTTTCTGATAAGTTATCCAGAGTGTAAAAGACTTTTTTCTGATAGTGCCACTTTCTCAAAATCAAGTTAGCTCTATGAAGCCAGCAAGTCAGATTTCTGTCACCTGCTATTCAGATTTCACAATGCTTCCAATTAACCAAGAGTCAATATACATGAATGAGGCAGTAGTATTTACACATTAAATTCATATCAAATTTGGGATTGTTTACTGTATGAAATATCCTGATTAAATTGCCTAACATTACACAAATTATGCAAAATAATATTACACAGTATACAGAAAACACATAAAAGGTCCAAATCTTGAAACAGTATGCTTTGGCAATTGACAATACAATCTGTTGTAAGTTTTTTAAAGCCTACTAAATGACTCGTTATTGAGTTAACTTCATAGTTGTGAAATGTAATTTTCCTAATCTTTTACTTTTAGACTACAAACCATAAAAATTTTGAAGTGATTGGCACTTACTTAATTTCTATCAGGAAAAGTCTTTACTTTTAAAATAAAGTAGTAATGGTGGGTGTTTGTTTTTGTTTGTTTGTTTTAGAAAAGAGATGGGTGGAGATTTTGTTCTCATAAGTATTCATCCAATTTATCTAATAACATAAAGTAGGGAAAGTATCAAAATGTATCTCCAGCTATACTCTGAGAAGAAAACTCATAAATCAACTAGGGCAATTACAGAACAAATAAAAATAAAATCCAGAAAGCAAGACAAATTTAGTTATAAATTACTGTGTTGAAGGACAGTTTAAAATATAACAATGTAAAGTAAAAAAAATATATATATATATTCCCACTGTGTGTTTCTCTATTGAAGAAAGCGGGACAAAATATTTCTGTTCTATTAGAATATACCCAAATCACATACTAATTTTTAAAATATTTTTATTTTCCATATAGATGGCAGGTTTAAATATATTAATCACTCAGATAATACCTGAAAGCTTTTACACTATGCCTTGGAAGCCATAAGTTCTTGCCCACTTTGCTTCAGGCAGGAGAAGAGGTTGTGAAGGGGCAGATACCCAGAAGAAAAGTACATAAAAACAATACTATTATCTCTCTATTAATTCTTTGACTTTCATTCATCTTTGACAGATACTGGATAAATTTGAAAGATTTTGGACAGATAGAAGGCACAAAACAAATCCTACTTTTGTGCATATATATTATTTAAATTTATTTTTTTCTGAAACCATGGAACCTAAGTCAAAATAGACCATATGGTTCATATAGTTCAGGGTTTTTTCAATCAATTATACATTAGGATCTTGTGGAGAACTTTTAAAAAAGTACAAATGGCCTGGACTTGCTCTAAGCCAATGAAACCATAATTTCTAGGTGAAGGGCCTATTTGTATTGGCATTTTTTTTTTTTTTAAGTTCTTGTGATTCCAATGAGAGGCCAGTTTTGAGAACTCCTGAATTTTCTTCTAATTAAATTTTCTTGATTTGAGTGCATTTTCCATGTTTTTGTCAATATAAAGTTGGTATCAGTTACCTTATGTTCATTCTGTCATACTATCTGTGGATATCTTTGACAGGAAGTATTGATATAAATATGGTCAATTAAGAATGTGAGATCCTTCAGGTATTTGAAAACAGCTATAGCTGACTCTTGATTTTTATTCTCCTTTCCATTATTTTCTATATAACATGGTTTCATGATTCCTGTTTTATTGTTTCATAATTATAAGTGCAGCCAAATCAAAATACCCTAGAAACTAAATATACCCACTAATATCTCAGGGACTGGACATGTATACTTTGAAAAAGATTTCCATTTGAATTAACTTTAAGTTGTAAGTATTTGTGAATCAAAGTAACTTTTGCTTATGTTTTACAGTATTTTGGTGAAAGGAATTGACACTCTGAAAGTTAAGTGTCTTGATTTGGCCAATCTATTATTACGCAGAAGATTTTGAATTCACAAATTAAAAATTTTATTTTTTATTTTCAAAGAAGCTTTAGATTATATGAATGCTACATAAAAAATATAGGGGATTCCCATATACCCAACCCCTTCCCTTTCCCAAACTTTCCCGCATTAACAACCTCTTTCATTAGTGGGAAATGCTTGTTACAATTGATGAACACATATCGAAGCATTGCTACTAACTGTGGACTATAGTTTATGCTGTGTCCCACACAATTTTATAGATTATGACAAAACTATGGTGGCCTGTTCACACATTTTGATTTCAAATTCTGTGTTCTTTCTACTACATCAGAGTGTCTTTTCCAATGGTCACGGTGATCAAGAATATCTGATTATTTGGTTATATTTGGTGAGAAAAGCATAAAAAACCATAATTCATCTTTTTGTGATTTTCAAATAACAGATTAGAACATTCAGATATTGCTGTATGATATTTTTTTGGCTCTTATACCTTAATATCAGTGAGAATGATTTGAAATTAAGAATAAGAGTTTTCGTTAAGGTATTTATTCTGTTTTCTCACCTCAGGTATTTTGATATTTTGTATCTTTGCTATGCAAACACATTCTCACATTAGGTCTTAGTACTCTAAAGTTTCTTTGTACTTCCATGAATAACAACTGAAATTCATTTGTGTTATACATATGCAAACAAAATGTTTAATATTAGCATAATTGCTATGGAATCAATGACTACAAATGGTCATTTCTCTTAATGAAGTTGCTGATTGCAAGTAAAATAATATAAAGTATTTATTAATATAATATATATAAATATAAATACAAAAACTAAGGCGATGCATCATTCATGAGTGTTGAAGTCAATTTTATTTATATGCATAGAAAATAATACACATGTGGAGAGATGTGTCTTAATTTGCCTTTCTTGGTCTACCATTTCAATTCAGGAAGTGCAGATGGCCTTGTGGAATTAATAAAACTCTGAAGAGGGTCTGTGAGTAGATGGAATATGTAATTTCTGTCCATTGCTTTTGTTTGGAAAAGGGAAGGGAGGTGTCATTTTTCTACCCCTGAAAGCCTAGTAATTGTTTAACAGCATTTCTACCATTCAGATAGTCTAGTTCATAAATTTCTTTAATGCCTTCTTTAATATTACATTTAATGAAATATTGCTCCTAATTCATTTGATTTTGCTACCTGGTAGCCTCTAATTTGTGGGTCAGAGAATTTTAGCAATTTTTTTCTAAAGTGGTTTTAGATTGTTTTAAATATATACATAGTGTAGTTCCATCATCCTGTTAAAACAATTTTTATTAATAGAGCTTTTGTGGTTCAGGAAAATGATATATTTTGAGATGTATCCTGATATAAATAAGAGATTTATCCAGATATAAGTAAAAAGAACTCTAAGACTGACGCACTTTCAAAGGATGATAGCTGACCCTGGTTTGAAAGTGATTCATGTGTAAGAATAACCAAGGACAAATTTGTACTCCAATTATTTTCCTTTTACAAACTTGAAATATTAACAAATTTCCAGTCTTCTAATTTATATTTCCTACATAATTTTCACTACTGCTAAGAGAGATTCTCTGCTGAGTTGGAAGTAGAAGTATTAAAATAAGTATTCTATTTTTAAATATGGGATAACTTATATTTCTGATGAAATAGGGCTTTAAATTAAAATACATTATGGTTTAGGCTTTTGAAGACTGGCAACTCAGTTATGACCCAATTGAACATTATTTTAGGGGTAATTTTATGGTATAAACTATTAGTAAATCTGGGGTTGTTTATTTAAGTTTCCACAACACAGAAGCAGTTTATGGAATAGACAAGTTAATACCAATAAATTTTAAACAGTAATATGTATCAAAATCTTCATGAAATGTCTCCAGTTCTAGGTCTTTTCAAGTCCCCAGTAACTATGGTACAATGAAAGGAAAGTACAGGTAGTGCCTATTAATAGGAGATCTTCAACCAGTTTTATTTCTTTCCTCCAGTCTTGTTCCCCTTTCAACAAAAAGATTCTACTGTTGTTGGTAGTAGTGACTGTTATTTACTGAGCACTTACCATGGGCAAACTACCACGCTCCATGTAACACAGCAGTGATGATAATCTCTTGATTTAGGAAGAAACTGAGGTACTGAGAGATCTAAGGACATCCTCAGGTCATTCACTTTTACAACACTAGGCCAGAATGGAGTCTGATTGGATGCCAAAATCTGCACAAAAAAAGATTTGGGTAGAGAGTTTTTTCAATAATGTCAGTCTTTATTGTAACTGGGGGTAAAATGTGTACATTTCAACCCTTGGGTCAAATGCTAGCTCATATACAAGACTAATGGATAAAAACACACAAAGTATCCTTTTAAAATAGGTGATACCACCTCAAACAAGTAAGGGTCATGAGATTCTATGTTGCAAAGACCTTCATTTCATGCCACACCTCAAAATGACACCTTACTGTACGTATTCCAAGAAGTTGAAGGGACTGGGTTATTTGAATGATATTTACCAGTTTTTATTAAAACTTGGTTTAGACTTAATTTTAATTAAATCTTTTGAAATGAAAAAAAAATTTAAACTTAAATACAATGTCTTTTGACTACCTAAATCATCTTAGAAGGAGGATCCAAAACAGCCAGTGACCCCTACCATGTTCCTCAATCCCGTCTTCAGAACCCTAGCTCTCCCTCTTTTCCCACTAAGGTTTTTGTGTGTCTGTGAATTCAAACTTCTTCTTTCTTCTGCCAAAAATGCCATTTTCCCTGCGTTAACATACATTTTCAATGTTTCCTTTTTTATGAGACCTTTCCCACTCCTATGGGTATGCACTGCATCTATAGTGCTTTCTTCATACCTGTAAAGTATCAATGTATGATACACATGTAGCCCTAATACAACACGAAAATAATATGATGAAGTAATTCTTTGAGGTTGATGTTTTATGATGTCATTTTCCTGCATTTTCTTAAAGCAGCAAAGTTTTTCCTATACCATCCATTTCTTTGTTTGCATGCTCTCAAAAATCATATTTATTTCTAGCGCATTTTTTACAGTCATAGCACATTCAACCACACACACATATTTATAAACAGTGCATATAAACCATACAGTTCCTCTTAGGTCCCAGATCCTCAAAGTGTATAGACACTCTGATATCTTTTTCCTCTCCTGCTCTTATGAACACCTTGAGCGCAAAACTGCATTCTCCTGTACTCCCCCATATTTGAAGCTGTAGCCACTCAGCAAATGAGTTAAATAAATGAATTATTGAATGGGAATCCTGAAAACAAAAGAACATTAAATGAGCCTTTCCTGTTTTTAAGATATTCTGTTTCCAATGAAAACTTAACAAGGTATGAAATAGGTCCTTGATTTGAGGCCATCCAGTTGTCAGCCACTTGGTCTTTTCTGAAATGTTAAAAACCACATTTCAACCTTAGTATCTTTGCCTGTGGACTCTCCCTCTCAAAATGGTTACTTGACGAGGAACTCAGTTTGAGGCATCTCAAATGTAGAATCTCCAAAAAGAATCCCTGGTCTTCTTACCAGGAAACTGCTCATCCCTGAATCTTCTAATTCAGTTATTCTACTTCAGTTATTCTACTTCTTCAAGTCCAAAACTTGGGAGCCATCTTTGACTTCCCTCTCTTATACCCACATCCAATATTGTCACAGACCCACTCTCTTCCCAGTATCTCCTTCATCTCTTGCCTGAATAATAGTGAATTTCTTGCTTCCTCCCTTCCCCCTGATAGCAGCCACAGTAGCCCTGTTAACATGTAGGTCAGACTTAGGCCATTCCACTGCCTGCCCACACTCTTCCCATTTAGAGTAATACAATAGGAGTCCTTCAGATAACCTACAGACCTCTGCATGATCTGGCTCCTGGCTCTCTCTCACTCTGGTTGCCTGCCCTCCCAATCTCACTCTCAGTCACTCACCCCAAGACACACTGGTTTCTCTGCAATTTCACAAATCTCCCTGGAATGCTTCTGCCTAGGGCCTTCGTATTGCTCTTTTCTCTTTTTGGAATCCTCTTCTCCTAGAGATCCACAGATCTTGTTTGCTTGTCTCCTTCAAACATGTAGGCTTTTGTCAACACCTATTTTTTTAATTGCCACCTGCCTTCTCAATATGTAAACACTTCCTATCCTCCTTTCCTGCTTTATTTTCTCCATAGCACTTATCACACTGACATGCCATGTAATTAACATAGTGTATAGTTATTAGAATGTCACCTCCATTGGGCACAGACTTTGTTGTCCAATTTGTTCATTGCTATATCACCAGTGCCTAGGAGAGTGCCTGCAATAATATTTTATTGAAAGAATGAATTAACAAGAGATATATGTTTGGGCATACAAAAATGTATAAAAATAATATTGCTAAAGAATTTTAACTAGGAAAAACTATGGGCATGGCAATTGTTCTATATGAAAAGCACTAACTTTTCCAGTAATATCTAAAGGGAGAAAAAGGCCTTTTAAAATCTTTGCACTGAGGAAGTGAGGATGAAACAGTTAAAACGTTTATTTTCTAAATGTGACATGCTCTAGGAGCTGCACATCACTTCAGCTCATGTTTACACATTATGTTACTATAACTGCTTAAAATGTAGGGATTTTTAATTGAATTTTATGGCTGGTCTACATTGTTGATAGTAATTTTTACGTTATAGCTTATGAGTTTAGTCATAGAAAGATATAGAGAAATTTCCATTGATGTAATAAAATATCTATAAAAGTAAAATGATGTTTCCTTAGTAGGTCGTTATATCTTTCTAAATCTCTGAGCATGCAATTATAAAAAATGCATTTTGAGTGTGAATATTTAGCAAATTAAATAACTTTCTTTAAAACAATAAGAATCAATGATATATTCCTGAATCTGTTACATGAAGTGTATATTTTTAATAAAAAAAACTTGTTCTTTTCAGAATACCAAAGTAATATTTTTACAGGTAGGAGCCCAAGACTTCCTAAATTTTTTTTTTACTGGTTATGTTCATAATAAAACCAAATATTTATTTTATAGCCCTATATATTAAATTATGTTTAACATTTATATTATGCTATATCAATTGGATTTCATTTAATATACCAAAAAGATATATGAAAGGCTGCATTTTGTATTCTATTGTGGTATTGTATTTCATTTAATTCCTAAAAAAATGGCCAACTTAGATTTTTTTTTTTAAGATTTATTTATTTATTTCTCTCCCCTTCCCCCCCCCCACGCCGGTTGTCTGTTCTCTGTGTCTGTTTGCTGCATCTTCTTTGTCCGCTTCTGTTGTTGTCAGTGGCACGGCAACTGTGTTTATTTTTGTTGCGTCATCTTGTTTCAGCTCTCTGTGTGTGCGGCGCCATTCCTGGGAAGGCTGTACTTTATCTTTCGCGCTGGGCAGCTCTCCTTACCGGGCGCACTCCTTGCACATGGGGCTCCCCTATGCGGAGGCACCCCAGTGTGGCATGGCACTCCTTACGCACATCAGCACTGTGTGTGGGTCAGCTGCACACGGGTCAAGGAGGCCCGTGGTTTGAACTGTGGACCTCCCATGTGGTAGACGGACGCCCTAACCACTGGGCCAAGTCCGTCCCCGCCAACTTAGATTTTTCACTGGAAATTATATTGTTAACCTGCAGTAATAGTAACCAAGAAATTAACTGAAATGCTCATGATTTTGATTTTCTTAGGGTTTAAAATTTTTCTAATAATATTTCTACTTTTAGAATTTTAAATTTTCAAAATCATAAGTCAATCAATTTAATATGAACCCAAACCCTCCACCGTTTATTCTTTTTCATAGTCATTAATAGTCATTCAAGATATTTTACTTTACCATGGGAAATGACTATAAAAATTGGAATATTTTATTATTATTGACTTTAAAAATCACTTAAGCTACAGACTATGAATACTTTTGACTCAAAGTATAAGAATTTTGCTATTTTCTTTTTCTACTATATATTTCTCCTCAACAGTAATATTTAGAATTTTAAAATGGATAATATTCATTCAACATTTTGGGTTATAAAAATTAAATTTTCATCCTTGCTTTGAATGCATCTGGGAACCTAGAAAATGAAATTTATAGAAAAAAAATGCCATCAGAAACATTATTGATTACGCAGACTGTGTGGCTTTCATTAACCAATTAAAATATATTAGCTATATCATCTGGAAATGACTTGGCATCTATTCTTTCGATCATTGATAGAATGGAGATAATTTAAATCCACTTTTATTACAGCTTTTGTATTAGTCATGGTTCTCCAGAGAAACAGAATCAACAAGAGATATCTGTCAATAGTATGCGATTCTATAAGAGTGTCTCACACGGCCGTGGGGATGCACAAGTCCAGGTTCCGCAGGCAGGCTGCAACCAGGGGCTGAAATGAAAGTCCAATGCAGGTTCTTGACGAGTTTTGGGAGATGCTGGCTCTCCAAAGACAAGCTGGGATATTCTCTCTCTATGTTGGAATCACTTCCACTTCTAAGGCATTCAAATGATTGGGTTAAGCGTAACTCATTGCTAATGGCAATCTCCCTGATTGATGTAATTATAACCAGCTATCTATGATTTACCACTGCAGTAAAGTCAATGGGGATAAAGTCCATAAATGCCCTTGTATTACAGTTAGCCCAGTGCTTGCTTGACCAAACAACTGGGCACAATTACCAGCCAAGTTGACATAATAGCCTGACCATCACAACTTTCATATGACCATAGAATATTAGAAGATAAGAAATCTGATTGTCTAGAATCTAGACAGTGAGAAAAACATTTTCCCAATGTATTAATAGCTCTGCATTGTCAGAGAAGTAGTCTTAAATTGTTGGTTTCAACATTTATACCATGGTCCCTAAAGCAGTGCTCCTACCCTTCTTTGTAAATTTAAAAATAATAAGAATGAAAACAAATTCCCAAAGTCCTTTATATTGTCTCAGCTTAAGTCCTGGCTTTAGCCAGTCTGACATTCTAGTTCAAGACTCCTGCTAATTTTTCCTATCATCATTCATGGTGATGCGCTCATGCATTCAACTTTCATTCTTGTTTCTGAATTCTAAAGCAACTCCCTAGCAATTGCTTATGTTTTTAAATTATATTGATGTTTCCCAAACTCTAAAGCACCACATAAAGATTAGTTATAATGTCTTCCCTTCATTTTGACTGCTTTTTCCTTGAACATCTGTTCTGGATCTGCACTGGGCTAGACCTAGGAGATGCAGAGACTAATGATGGAACCTTCACCTTAGTGAACTTAGAAATTTATTTCCAAGTTCTCCTTGCATTTTTAGACTTACAAGTTGTATTCACTTTTACTTTTAATGCTCATGGTGTATTAACTACTTTTCTCTTTGTTTTGAAATCTGCTTTCCTAAAGTCTGTTAAGAATGGCCACAATTTCCTTTCTATAATTTTATAAAATCCAAATTTACATGGTACCATTCTCCCATTTTTTGAGGTTCTTTTATCTCTCTCTCCTCCTCCTCACATCTGTTATGTGACAGATGCTTTATATTCACTTATTATTTAATCTGTGTGATAATTCGATATATGTATTTGATTATTGCTCTATTATACCTGATGGGACTGAACTCACAGGGCTTAAAGAAATTGTCCTTTCCCCATATCTGTCTGACCTTAACACCTGTGGTCATTACCTGGGCTTTTTTACTTTATAACCATTGCTCTCTTTATTAATTACCTAATCCTATGTTCTTTATTCTCAAATCACATCAATTCTCTCAATCCACTGGGTGCTCTATGAATAAGTATTATCCCCATTTTCTGATGAGGCACCTGAAGTACAGAGCCTTTATGTAACTTGTTCAAGACTGCAAAGGCACTATTTATTTATTTATTTTTTAAAGATTTATTTATTTATTTCTCCCCCCGCAGTTGTCTGTTCTCTGTGTCCATTTGCTGTGTGTTCTTTGTCTGCTTCTGTTGTTGTCAGCGGCACGGGAATCTGTGTTTCTTTTTGTTGCAGCATCCTGTGTCAGCTCTCCCTGTGTGCGGCACCATTCCTGGGCAGGCTGCACTTTCTTTCGCGCTGGGCGGCTGTCCTTATGGGACGCACTCCTTGTGCGTGGGGCTCCCCTACACGGGGGACCTCTGCATGGCAGGGCACTCCTTGCGTGCATCAGCACTGCGCATGGGCCAGCTGCACACGGGTCAAGGAGGCCCTGGGTTTGAACCGCTGACCTCCCATGTGGTAGACGGACGCCCTATCCACTGGGCCAAGTCAGCTTCCCAAAGGCACTATTTAAAACCACACGTAAGTGTTGTCAATGCCTATGCTTCGCCTGCCACCCCACAGTAATTATAACTAGCTATTTCTTGTGAGATAAAAGGTCTAGAAAAAATAGTTTCCTTTCTTACTGATTCCTTTTTTGGATTCAGTTGTCAGCATGGAAATAAAAGGTTTTTTTGTAAGAAAAATTAGAGCAACTTTTGTAATCTTGTTTATTGTCTGAAGCCATTTTGGTGTATTATTTAACTTATTGCTTTAATATGTAACCAAAGTGCCCCCAAAATATCCTAAATGTTAAAATATTATCAGATAAACCAGATGTTTTTAAAGCATGGTCCCAGGATGCAAGAAAGGAAGAGTTCAGATGACACCCACAGGGTCCAAGAAGTTAGCCCTCTTTCCATAATAACAAGCCATTATTTGCTTTCTTCCTTCTCATTCTTTTATGAGTTTACAATGGAATAATTCAAAATGAATTGAAAGGAGAAGTAGATAGGAAAATCCAAAAGACTTCTCTTAATCCAAATATTTAAAAACTTAGCACAAGTACAAAATAAGGACTTGATTCTCAATATATTTTTGGAAAGCTTATTTTTCATAAAAATAAGCTGTTTATGTTAATATGAATGAGTTTATAGTTATTTAAAAATAAATAAATAGTTTTAATTCTAAATTTTCACTTCTAACGCAGTAAATATTAATAGACCTAACTCTTGTTTATAAGGAAATCTTGAGACAAAATGTTAATCACTGATATATAGTCATATATTATAAACAAGACCCTTCCTTTGTAGACTCTAATCTATTTACAGTAAGTTTTACTCCAGAGTTTTCTTTTAAAATACTTAGAATCAGTGGTGCTGGTGAGAAGGAGAACCAAGTTCTCTTAAGTGAGAAACTTGGGAGACTTAGTCATGTTAAAGCAATATGATGGTCTCAGAAAGGTTGACAGTGAAGGCAAGATTTTGTGCAAAATCACTGTTGATTTAAAAATGGTTGATATTAGATGCTCTGCCATTTTTCTTTGCCTATTCTTGTAGTTAAAAATTCAATCATGTTAGGTACCTTTCCTTAATTATTTTTCTATTCATCTCATTTATTCAACTAATATTTTATGAGAGCAGTCTCTTGCAAGGCTTCCTAGTCCCTGGATAATTTCAGAGTAAATATGAAAAAATCCTCCTCATGTCCATTTTTTTTTCCCGTAACTGTACAGGAAATGGCAAAGCTAAGATTCAATCTTATTGTACAACTAATGGAGCCAGGTTGTATATTTATCCATATAATTTTAACTCTTTACAACTAAAACATTAGTTCAACACACATTGAACTTTATTATGCACAAAAAATTCCCATTTACCTAAAGCAAGCTTCTATCTCATAAAGACATGTCTCCTCTCTAAATATTTTAAAACATAATGTAAATATGACTTTTAAGCTAAAATATAGAAAATTATTTTCCTTTGAACCTCTTCATTTGTTCATGCTCTGAGGGACTTGGCATTTAATGATAATGAAGATTAAATATATATATACATATATATATATGACATAATAAATACATATGTGGTGGATATGTGGTTATAACAACTTTTCTTTCTCTTTTAATAGATGTTAATAGCATACTCCATGACTTATGAATCTATGAATACTTCATTTTTCAATCTGAAGAGCAGCCATAATGTTTTCTTTATATTAATTTGCACCTCTTTAGATTTCCATAGAGGGCATGTCTAAAATTTATGTGCAGCATAAACACTTCTTTTAGTTAATTGTAGAAGTTTAGCACTGACTATATTTACAGCCCCATAGATATAACTGAAAATTTACATATTAAACAGAGTTGCTCTCTGGCATTGTTAAAGAAAACGATGTGTTCTTAATTATAACTTTAGTATAAATGTGCAAATGTTATTTACTGAAATATGAAGAGAAAATCTACTATGATGATGATAATGATGATAATGCAAAATGCATTAATCATGTTACAAAATTTTGTTCTTTTTATTTGACGATTTTATATTTAATGAGGCTTCTAAGTTAAAGTTTATTTCAATATGATGAAAATTCTAGACTTATAATTAGTTTCATCGTCACTTTAGGTGTTTTTAGGTGAATCAGAACTTCAGTATCAACAAAATTAAATTTCTGTCCTAAATTGAGGAAGTATATAATTATGCTTTCATAGTGATTAACTTTATTCCTAAAGTCAAATAGTGATTTATAGAGTACTAAATGAGTATATAATTTGACTTAATGAAAACAATTTGGTCAGTCGTTTACCAAGTTAACAAAATTATATTTTGTATTTTTAAAATATAAGTGTATCAAAAGCGAAAAATAATTAATCTCTTATGATATTTAAGGCTCTTGAAACAATAATTATCAATATTTCTCAATTCATATTTGTCCTTTTCTTAAGCAGTTTTAAGGATACTTAAAGCATAGTCCAAAATTAGAGTTGACAATTGCAAATACGAACCAACCAACACAGTAATAAAATCAATACTTACATTTCCCCTGAGGCCACTATTTACTGTTTGCTGCACCATTTCCTTAATGGAATGGCAGTTATGTTTGCAGAAACCTTGTAACTACCATTTTTATGTTTTAACTAAAAGCAGCTTTCTTGAAGAAGTATGATAAAGAAATTCTTGAGTTACTATTGAAAATTGTCACAACAGTTTAGTAGTTAATATGAGCACAGAGAAGACTGCTTTCTTTTGTGTGTGTGTGAACCTGGTAAATACTCTATATAGCATTTCACAGAGAACTGTATTTTGCTAATAATGGAATTATGACTTTTAAGTCTTCATTATGATAAACATTGTCTTAATATTAAAAAAATCTCCACTACGCAAAGGCAACATGCTTGGTTTAAATGTACACATGCAATTCTTAGGTTGCCTTTCACTCTTGGGTTGATGTTGACAGTGTTATGTAACTAGAAGGGAAGAGGGGTATGGGAGCTTGGCAGTTTATTTAACTCCACATAGTAAAATTATACTGAAAATGTGATTAATAAAATGACTATCTCATTTAGTTGATTTTTTTCCTTTTTTTTCATTGTTATCATTGGACAATATTTTCCCTTTTTTTGCTCATGATTTTGTATCATTTCTTATAGTGAAATGGCCTCAGAATGGAAATATATCTACCATTTCCACCATATTGATATGTTTTCATTTTTACTCTTTTATTGCATTTGAAATTATCTAATAGGCACTTCGTTTTAATTTTTAAAGCAGATTTACATTTTCTAGCATTTAATCAATGTTAAAAATAATTTATCTTCACATTACTTCTGATTTTGTCTAAGGATAATAATAGAGTAAGAATTATTCAAAGTAATTCAGATTTGAAGGATGCATTTTAGGTCCCAGAGTAATATGTGCATGGTAAAACTTTGTTTTTATTAATAATTGTGGAAACAAAAATAGCAAACAGAATTGTGTGAACAGAATTCAAGGCCTTTTTAGAGAACAAGTATTGAAACAGGATATTGAAAATAAAGGCCATTGGCCAACTCAGGTCTTTTTACATGATGATGTCAGCAACTATGTTGTGTGATAAAGCTGCAATATTTTCATGACAAAGAAAAATTCATATCCACATCTCTAATAAATGAAGGAGGAAACAAAGAAGTGTCCTTACTAGATTCATATATTCCCATCAGAACCATTGTACCTTGTCTCAAACTGTAAATATTGAGAGTAAGATGAGAATAAAAGTAGTGTTGCATCAAAATTAATCGCTGAAGTTATTACTTACGCCATCATACTTATTCCACATTCAGGCTTTTCATACAAAGCTTTGAAGAGCCCTACAGGACCAACCAAATGTAATTGATACAGAATCGTTGCTACAAAACAGCTGCAGTAACAAGGTGCTGCAGCTTTTACTTTAATCTACCTTTCTTTCTGAGAGTTTATTATGTTTTTGAATTAATTCTTTTTTAGATCTGGGAGCTATCCTTTTTATGGAAATTAATCTTTTTAGAAGATTTGTACTCTCTTTTTCAAACACTAATACATTCATTCAAGTATCCTATTATTCAGATCCAGCTGGCTTTTATCTGGCAATATTTACTTCAAAAAGCCAAGTTAAATGGTATCATAGATTAATTCTCAGGGCACAGGAAAGCTTTTTTAGAGAAAAAACATGATTTGGTAATTACTTGAAATATCATAATATAAATCACAGAACATGTCAAAAATGTGTTGTATAATCTGTCATAATAGGAAACTTCAAAAAGTTGTTTCATTGAAAAATGTGGTAGTCTGAGTCCTCCATAAATTTCCATTTCAGTCATGAATTATGTAATCCAAATTTTGCTTTGGATTTTAATAAACTATATCACGAAATTTAGGTTTGTGTTGTTTGTTCACACAAAGCAGTGAAACTTCAAAAGGGGCATTATCCACTGCTATCTCTTACATAAATCAAAGTGGAAATAAGACACATTTTACAATTCAATTTAAGATCCCACTGAGACAATAATGTTGCAAGCTGTGCATTTTGCAAAGTAATATAGTAATGTCTAGTTTGCATTTTTGAAAAACCAAATTAATCACACTTTATTGAATACGTTTGAGCAAACGTAAAATTCATCTATTATTAAAAACTTATGCAAGTAACACAAACTATATTTTATACATAAAGGACAAACTCATTTATTCATTAGGATAAAAACACGGGAAGTTTGCATTTTGTAACTATGAAAGAAATGACATTTGCAATTGGAGCTGTTTTGAATTTTGAAAAGCAGTCTATGCATAGTAATCTGCTTGAAAAGTTATTTTAGCACGTTAAAATTGTATCAGGTTTTTTAACTCTTACATGAGAATAGAATTTAATTTAAAAACTGTGGGATACTGAAAACAAAAATCTTTGAAGTAAGTGATGTACTTTAAAGAGACAACTCATACAAATAAACAGATTTCATATTATTTTACATTAATGAACCTGTAATAATGTAATCATTCTATGGTTTTGACCAAAAATATTAAAATCCCTCCCTGGGCAGAGTGAAGTCTTATTGTACTCTACTAATATATCAGGCTTAAGTAAATGACTACTATGTGTTTATAAATATTTGGGTGTACAATTCTAATCAGTATTATTTATAATATTGGACATCAAATTTTGTGGCACCATTTAAAATTATTATCTATGTGATATATATGCTATAGTGTTATTTTTGAGAGAACAGTATTGAGAAATTCTAATGAATTCACATGGTGAATAGTGAAGAATAAAAGAATAGTGGATAATAAGCCTTGGATGTTATTTTACTGGTGCGTATTTTCTATGCCAGGTTAGTAAATACTGCTTTTCTCTCTGCTGAAGTACAGTATTATGTATGATAAAAGTTACTTGAAGTGCTAGAAAATAGTAATACTCTACACAAAAATGTAGAAGTATTAAAACACATTAGCTAGAAAAAAGCAAACCAGACTTGTTACATTTCATAGACCTTACTATTAAATCTTGCATTATCTTGGAATAGTCCCTTTTCACCATCTCCAATTGGGTAACAGAGGAAGAGTTTAAAAAGTGTCCGTAACCTTGAATCAACCAAACATCCTATTTGCTTTACTGATAAGAAGTCTACATTGCTGACCCATATTCACTTCTACGTTGTAACCCTTTGTCAAGAAATAGTAAATTATAACTCTTTATGTGAAGGTTTCCAAACAAGATACAGATAGTTTTCCTTTTATTGGGAAAAAAGGAAACTACAGTACATATACAAAAATAACTCGTTTATAAGTCACTGAATTCAGATATGGTGAAGAGTATGCAGTAGCCACTCATCCTCACCCAACATAATTGTTTTGTCATATCTAGCTTTGGAAACTAATTTGTTCTTCAGTCATCTTCTTAGAAAGCTCTAATGATAGAGAAGACAAGATTCTCTCCCCCCAATTTTATCAATTTTCTAGTGTCATGAAATATGAGATTCAGGATTCCTGCTCTGGTCATATCACCGTCAGTGTGGTAGATGACAGAACTCTGGATTTTTATTCCTGATGATGAGTTCCTTCTCCTCCTTCTGACTATCTGATACATCACTTTAATCATATCTCTCTCCTGCCTAAGATGATGACCAAACTCATCATCCTGACAGCTGAGAACTTCCATAATCTGGACCTACCCAACCTAATTATCTTTGACTTTGGATGCTTTTCTAATATGTACTTTCTCCTCCAGTTAATCGAGCTACATAGCTGTCATCCAGGTCCACTGTTTTCATTTGTCTTTGCCTCGTTGCACAGTCTGCACAGTCCAGGAAGTTTCCTCAGTTGGGTGAAAGAGGATTTAGAGCCCCGGGTCAGGCAAACCAGTTCCAAGTCCAGTTCTTGTCCTAGAGAGCTCTGGGACCTCAAGCATGTCATTTAATCATTCTGCACCTCAGTTTTCTCATCTGTAAAATGAGGATTTTGGGCTTGATGATGCTGTCTTCCCCGCAGTCTTCTCTTATCACTCCATTTAAAAATACACACTCCCAACACACATACATGTGCACACATATACACACAAACACATAAACCTTCCCTTTCTCCCTTCCGGGATTGGTATTTTATCATTTAATGTACCATGTCCCTTTGTTAGTTTATTTGCTCATTATTTTCCATCCACTCCCGTCTAGAATGTAAACCCCATGAAAATAGAAATTTTTATATCCTTTGTCTACTGCTGTATCCCTAGTGCCTAAACAATGCTTAGCACATAATAGGTGTTCAATAGAGCTTAAAGGAATAAATTGTTGAAGAACTATTTCTAGGTCTATTTTATGCTATAGTACTTGTATGCTTTAAATACATACAGAAAAACATTGCATGAAGTGCAGTGAATTTAAATATAATTTATTGTTCTGTGGCTTATAAACTGTAAATTTCTTGGCATCTGGTTATCTTTATGTGATTATATCTTGATATTTTTTAAAAATGACATACATTTCCTGTCTCTTTATTATTTCTGTAGTGTTTTTCTATTTGATATGACTGTACAATAATCTTATAGTCTAGTGGTTTCTTCCCCCTTCTTCATTAAACATCCTCTTTAAGATTTTCAGTATGTACTTTTGTCTCCTCCTAATATATACTTTTTGGATAAATAGGAACATGAGCTTTTTTTCTTCAATCAGGAAGAGGTTTTCAAAGCCATCTGATTTCTTATCCAGAATTTAAGTAGATTTCCCTCATATGTACGTACATGAGAAACGCCACCATAGTAATTTACTCACTAAACTTTAAAAGTAATTTTTGCATTATTGTTTATTCAAAATTCCTTATACCAAAGTGCAAAGTGTACTCCAGATATATCTTTGAGAAAATCAACTCTTAAATGGAAGCCCGTAGGCAAATTTCAAAATTGGGGGGAGCAGGTGTGACTCAAACCATTGGGCCCCCACCTCCCACAAGGGTTGTCCTGGGCTCAGTTCCCATTGCCTCCTAAAGAATACAAGTAGACACCACAGTGAGCAGATGCCACAACCAGCAAGACTCAGTAACCAGCAAAGACACCACAATGAACAGATGCAGGAACGACTGCAATGAGCAGATGCTGCAACCAGCAAGGAGGGAGCAGGAGTGGCTCAAGCAGCTGGGCACTCACCTTGCACATGGCAGGTCCTGGGTTCGGTTCCTGGTGCATCCTAAAGGAGACCAGCAGACAGATGAGGGAGTCATTGGTGGGGGGGAGAGAGGGGGATGTAAATAAATACATAAGTACCTTTTTTTTTTATTTCAAAATTTATCAAAGAGAAAAACCAGTTTTGTACAGAGCATTTTGACTGAGGGAAGTTGCTCAGATATTTAACTTGTTTTAAAAAACTGTATTTTAGTCAGTTAGCTTAAGTCTTAGTTATTCGATATAATTTATTCTAATTAAGTAAAAGAACATGCCCTAAATGTAACAAGGTGTATTTAACCAGGTGACCACAAGTCTTAGGCCAGGTACATCTAAATGAGAACATCTCTGGACTGTTGAAGATGGTCATAATTCCTTGAGTAAATGAGATGAGATAATGTGTGTATTAGCAGTATAAGTGGAACCAGCAGTGCAATATTTTAATGCTGGAGGAGATACTGAAATTATTTAAAAGATTTTGTGATCACCAGGGAAAATAACATATAGTAATTTTATTACAGAGAATAATTTTTACAATTAAGTAGCTGTTTGTTGTTCAATAAATAAGTACCTACTGGCAGAAAATTATTTTACTAGAGAGATTTTTCTTTACACTGATAAAACCTGTGTTTAACACTTGATTTTGACCCTGAATCATGGTATGACCTTAGGTAGTTTGCAAAACCTCTCATTTTCTTCCTCGTTTATGTTATGGTTATAATGATTACACTAGATTTTTAAAATAAAAAATGAATAAGGATGTTTAAATTTTACTTCATATTGACCTAAGTGTGTTGATATTGTCAGAAAATCAATCCTCATTTCAAAGCACAGTTTCTAACCATTTTTCTTATTCTAATTTACATCGTCATCGGCAATCTACAAAAGTTTATTATATAATTTATTCACAGGAAAAAGCTTATTGTATATTTAATTCCCAAACTGGAGTTTAAAGGTAAAAATAAAATCATCCATATTCTGCTAATCTTAATAAATATCTTTTGCATTGCTAGCAACCAAAATTTTAGTGGCCATTTTGACCTTGTAAACCTCCTCCTTTGCCCATTCATGGAAAAACAATGAAAAATGCTTTGAAAGGGGTGTCTTCAATATATATAATAGAAGCTATAGGGAGAATGATTTGGTTTTGTATAAACAGTAGCTTTCAACAAGCCTGCCATCTACATGTCACCTACCACTATAACCTAACATCATTTCCATGGTCCTGAATATGTGCTGAGTTCTTGTCTGTGATATGCAGCCCCTCCATTTAAAGCCACCTTTCTCTACAACATTCTTAAGGGACCTTGCGATTACTGGATATAGTAGCCAATTATTGCATTATCCATTTGACTAATGGTACCCATTCAAATTGTGTTTACTTGTCTGTATTTGCTTTTGTGTGTGTGTGTCTCTGTTTAGGCTGTCTAACTTAAATAGTAGTTAGGATTGTTAAATCTTTAAATCCAGCCATAATGTTGTACATTCATTCAGTCATTCATTCAGTATTAATTTAAGGACCAAGATATGACAGGCATTTATGTTGATGATCTTTTTAAAAAATTTTTTTAAAGATTTATTTTATTTACTTATTTCTCACCACCCCCTCATTCTTTGCACTTGCTGTGTCTGTTATCTTCCCTGTTTCTTTAGGAGGCACTGGGAACTGAATCTGGGACTTCTGATTTGGGAAGGAGGCACTTAATCGCTTGAGCCACCTCTGTTCCCTGCTTTTGTTCTGTCACTCATTATGTTTTTTTCTTCTTGTGTCTCTTGTTGCATCAGCTTCCTGTGCCTGCCCATCACATCAGCTTGCTGTCTTGCTCATCTTCTTTAGGAGGTACCTGGAACCTCTGCTCCCTACTTTGTTGAGTCTCTCATTATGTTTTTCTTCTTGTGTCTCTTGTTGCATCATCTTGTTGTGTCAGCTTTCCATGCCTCCCTGTCATGCCATCTTGCTGTCTTCTTTAGGAGGCACCGGGAACCAAATCATGACCTCCCATATGGTAGGTGGGAGCTCAGTTACTTGATTCACATCCACTTCCTGATGATCTTTTTAAAAAGAAAATTTTTAGCTTGAAGTAAATGGAAAGACGTGAATACTAATGAAAAAACATTAAGGTTCCTATGTTCTAAGATTTAAATGTAATGTATTAACATATTAAATTGTAAGACTCATACACCAGTATTTACTTATTCCAACTGAGCTCCTCAGACATTTTGTTGTTGTTTGTTTAAATTATCCTGCCCAGCCCTCTTGGAACTTCTTCTGAGACTTATAGTAGAATTACACTTTTAGTAGAAATACCTCTATGCTTTCTATACCCTTTTATAGCACCATAACTTATTTTCAATAAATGTTTCCAAATTACTCTAGCGTGGGCATATGATCCTCTCCCAAAATTTCAGTCCCATATTTCTAACTTTTTGTTTTAAGTCTCTATTTGGCTATTCATGAAACATCTCATATTCAACAAATCTAAATTATCATCATAAAACCTGATCTTCCTCATAAGGATGATAAAGTCTGGATTTTGAATTCAGAATTCAGGATTCAAATTTTGGCTTTATCACTTACTAACTAACATTGGGACCTGGAGCAAGTTAAAGTAGTCTCACTAACACTAAAATAGATCTACCTCGGGTTTTCTAATGATTGATTGAGAAAGTACATGTAAAAGCTTAACACAATACCTGGTACCTTGAAAGTACATGATAAAAATTAGATATCATCATGATTACTCTATCTCATTCAATAAATCATACTGTCATACAACCAGTTGCTAATCTTGACACCTGAATCATCTTCCACATTTTATTTTCTTCATCTTCATTTGTAATCCAAATGATTACCAGGTTCTATTAATTTTATTTCTAAAATACTAAGCATATTTCCTTTTCTTCATCTTGTTATCTTTAATTCCAGTAAAAAGATAAAAGTTATGTGAAATTTTGTTATTTATGTGCCTCTCCCATCCATACTACACTTATCAATAATAAGGACTATATCTTATCTTTTTTGAATGGAACATTCATTAATGTTTACAACATGTTGGATGCAGCTCTCAGCTCAGAACACAGCTGAGCATTAATCTTACATTGTTACACTTTAAATATTTAAGATTCAAATACTATATAGAGAAGAACACAGTTTGGCATTTTTGCTCTAGTTAGCCTGGTGGTCCTTAACATTCTTATTTCTGGAAAAGTTTTTAGATTAGTTTTAGTCAGTTTTTACCCAGTGTATTCTCTAGAGACACCTTCATTAATTCATTTATCAAATATTAGTTGATCACCTACTATGTGCAGCACTGTACAAAATACTGGGAATACAATATGAGCAAAAGAGACACGGGACTGACCACATAGGGCTTACAGTAAAATAAGAAAGTTTGGGTTTTTGCCTTTAGAGAATGAGAAACAATTGAACTCCAAGCAGAGTAGTGACAGTGTAAGGTTGATGCTTAAAAGCAATGATGGTTCCCGAATCTCAGTACGGCAGTAGAGATAGAAACAGATGAGTTAGAAATAAATTACATGGATGAAATAAAGAGGGCATGAGAAGGAACATTGGTGGCCCACAGCATAAGAGGAGGAGGAAATAAGGATGATTCCCAGATTTCTGGCTTAAACAACTAGCTGATGTTATTCTATCATATTAACCAGTTTTAGGAAGAAGACAATTTAACACTTAAATCCATATATGTGAGAAATATCAAGGTAATTCTCATGAGCATGCCATCCCACCTATGAGGATTTCATGCATTTGGGAAATTCATTAGCAATTAAATTTTTTTTCTTTGATTTTTAAAGAAGCTTTAGATTATATAAATGTTACATAAAAAAAATAGAGAATTCCCACAGCCCCACCTCCTTCTTCTCTCACACTTTTCAACATTAACAACATCCTTCATTAGTGTGGTACATTAGTTGCAATTGATGAACAAATAGTGAAGCATTGTTTCTAACCATGGACTATTAGTTTACACTATAGTTTACTCTCTGTCCCACACAATTTTGTAGGTTTTGACAGTACATATATATAATGGCCTATATCCATCATTGCAATGTTAACAAGACAATTCCAGTATCATGAAAATGTCCCAATATTACACCTATTCTCCCCTCTCCTTCCCCTAGACCCTCTGGTGGCCACCACCTTTACATGAATGATGTAAGTTCTTCCATTGCTAGAGTAATAATAAATCTACAATAGAATAATAATAAGTCTACTTTAGTCCATTGTTCATTCCTCAATCTTGAGGATTTTTCAATAGCACTTTTGAACAAAGCAGCGAGAAGATTTTTCATCTTCAACATATATAATTGAAAACTTTAAGCATTATGTAAAATGATGGAAATTAAAATAGATTTCAACCTGTCATGGACAACACTTAAAATTGTTAATATTATATACCATGACAATGATTACTGACAGTAAATAAAGTATATTAACTTGAAATTTTACTTGGTATAATTGTAAATCTATAGAGAAATTACGCTATCCTTGGGGAGCAGAAATTCTGGTTTATTTGCCTAATGGAGAAATAATTTGATGTGGTAAAGTGGGAAAAGGTGGAAATAACAAAGGGTAAGAGATGTAAAATAAAAATAACCTAGAGATATTATACCAAATTGCTTTATATTGAAGAATGGTATAAATGTATTTTAAATTGGAAAGCTTAAATACGTTCCTAGTATGGTCAATGTACTTTATCTGTTAAATTATACTTAGGCTGTGGAAATTAATCAATCTGTTGCAATATCATAATTGCCATTTGCATTAATCACCCAAAGGGGTGCTGATGCAAAGTACCAGAACTCTGTTGGCTTTTATAAAGGGTATTTGTTTGCGGTAGAAGCTTACAGTTATGAGACTCTGAAGAGTCCTGCTCAAGGTACCATAAGAGGTACTTTCTCACCCAGTCTTTTTCCATGTGTTGATGCAAGATGGCGGGCAATGTCTGTGAGAGTTCACCTTTCCTCTTTCTTAGGATTCTGTGATCCCAGCTTCTTCCAATCTCAGCTGCAGGTTGGTATAAGGCTCATTTGTCTTCCATGGACTCATTTCTTTCTGCACTCAGCTGCTCTGTTCTCTTCACAGGGTCAGCCATAAAGTATCAGGTTCATCTCTCTTTTTGGGTCACAGGAACCTCTGTGTATCTTCTCTGTGTATCCTCTTCTCTTGCCTTATTGATTATCCCTTTATACAGCCCACCAAGGGGATGGGGACTCAACCTGCACAACCTAATGTGGTCTAATCAAAGCCCTAATCTTGACATAATTTAATCAAAGGCATCTCAGCTAAATCTAATACAAACAATGGGTTCTCACACTCAGAGAAACTGACCCATTTACAAACATAATATTTCTTTTTGGAATTCATAATACCAAACAGCCACACTACTAAATAGAAAGGTTTGACTCTTACTTAAAATCAGCTTATAATCGTTCTTAACAAGACATCCAAATATCCAGCCAATACAAATTAATCTGGCTCTTTCTTCTGTTATACTGGAGACTATGCAACTATTTACTTAGACTGAGTCTCTATTTGTTTGATTTTTGTTTGTTTGCTGTGCTTTATTTTGGGGATCTATTTTACCTGGTTAATACTTAGAGGATAATGTTAATGAGTTCACAGGCAGGCAGCAGCACCAAAAAGGAAAACATTTTTTCATATAATTATCTTTTTTCTTCACATAGTACTTGACCTTTTATTTTTATAGTAATGGCCTATTTTTTTTTTATTTTACTTTAAGTTGCATCAAAACTTTCTGGAATTTGGTATAAAATATGGGAAAATACATAAAGTAATGCACTTTATATAATAATTCATTTTGATAATTTTCAGGAGTTTAAAATCAATACTATTTAAAATTCAAACCATTATCACTTTAATTTTCTAGTGCTATTCTTGCTTTCCATTTTCCTGAAAGATTTGGGGGATATTTGTTTTTTAGTAATGTCTGCTATGCTTTAAGTATCCTTTTATATATTCCATGTGACATTAATGACACAAACTCTGATTTTACAATTTATTTCCTTATTCATTCTGGTTCAATGATTATTGACTATGGCTAAGAATATTAAAGCAAAATTTAAAAATTAAGCTGTTCTAATTTCCATTATGTCATGTGTCACCTGTCTTTGTGCAGTATAACTCATGAAACTTTTCAACAACATTGCAGAATATGTAGGTCAATAGAAATATCTCAAATAGGTGAAGGAAATAAACAAGTCACACAATTCTGATGAGTCTACAAATACTAATCACAACTAATATTATCAGTTTTACATATAAAAGAAAATGAATCAAAACAGCTCTGCATAGAAGAAAATATTACTTATAAAATAGAAGTCTCTTTCCATAGCAAGAGTTTCAAATTCTTCATTAATAAATATTTGGCACTCAGGTAACAGAACAATAGTCATATATATATGACTATTTTGGGGAAAGTAACATATATAACTATATATATATGATTATTTTGGGAAAAGTGACATATTTCCTTAAATGACTCATACTTATAGGTAGTGGAAAAGTTAGAATCCATGACAATACCATTCTTCTCTAAGAAGAAAAATCAGTGGATGTCAGAAGATAAGCTAAGCAGGGTTGGTTACATAACAGCCAATCAGTTCTATTTTCCTCCAGCAATTCCAGATCAAATATGTTGTATATACAATCAAATATAAGTTGTAGACTTTGGAAATGGTCTGCTCTGGAGTGCGTCTTTGCAACATCAGTTAGGAGGTACTTGTGGTTTTCTCCTTGCTGAACCACTGTGCTTAAACTGGAACATTCTACATTTCACTCCTAAATAATTGTACCCGTAAAAGGCTGAATCTTACTCATTTTAAAATAAGCAATCTGATGAAATTGCACCAAAACACCAGAAGATCTTGATGTGTAAATAAGTAAAAGGTCGATCAGCAGGGCTCAGATAGTTTTCTAAAACAGATTTAAAGATTCCATTATGAGTAGCAGGCTATGTACTGTGTACTATATGGGAGGTGCAGGGTTCGATTCCCGGGACTTCCTGGTGAAGGCAAGTTAGCCTGTGTGGCGAACTGGCCCCAGCAGAGAGCTGGCCCCAGCAGAGAGGTGGCCCCTGAGGAGCGCTGGCCAATGTGGCGAGCTGGCCTGAGTATAGTGCTGGCCTGCGTAGGATTGCTGTACCTTGCGGCAAGCTGGTCTGAGCGGAGAACTGGTGCAACAAGATGATGCAATAAAAAGAGACAGAGGAGAGACAATAAAAATGCAGCTGAGGGAGCTGAGGTGGCAGAAGAAACTGAACACTTCTTTCCCACTCTGGAAGGTCCCAGGATTGGTTCCGGGTGCTGCCCAAAGAGAAGATAAGCAGACACAGAAAAATGCACAGCTAACGGACACGAAGAGCAGACAATGAGGGGTGGGGAGGAGGGTGTGGGGAAATAAAATAAAAAATAAAAAAGATTACATTACAATAACTCTTGAGAGGACTGTTTCTGTATTTATGCACAATACTATCATTTTTTATCTTGTTTTTTATTAGGGCAAATTTAATGCAATAAAGGATATTTTTTTCTCACCTAACTCTGAAGTAACAGCTGAACATCTGTAGCACTGTTGACTAGTGTTCACTTTTATTCAGTAGTCTCGTTTCCATTGTTAAGATGGAGTTGACATCCTTCTAAGTGGTCTCCAATGGTGTGGCGTAAATGCCTGCTCGTGCTGGCATTTTCATTGTAAGCGAATCTTGACAATGTCAGGTTCCCATCACAGTCTATCAGTGTCACTCACTCAGCAGGGGTGTGACCCTTAGTCCCTTTGAGCTTTGCCTTCTTTATCAGGGTCAGCCTTTGAGAAATCTGAGCAAATAGTTACATGTCACCTATGTATAAAGGATACTTAGATTTGAATATACTTTTACTGTTTTAATGCATGATAGTTTAAAAGGTATCTGTTTTTTAGACATAATTTAAATTTTATGTTTAATTATCTTATATACACTCTATTAAAAATTCACCTAAAAATTCTGTGGGAACTGTTCCTCACTGGGTATATTTAGGAATGAAAGGAATGAATTCAATAATTAAATATAACAGTTAGGTTACACTTATAACTGCTGCTACTCATAGACGTAACTCAAAACTGTTTTTTTTTTTTTTAAATCAAAAAGAAACAGTAACAATATCCTTTTCAAAAATTTCCCATTCCTTTTCTACCTGAAAATTGTGTTTCAAAAATCTGAAATGATCTTCTTTTGGCTAATAATAATCTCTACATTTAATCATTATTTAATTTTTTATTAATGATCATCTTTTTTTCTTTGAACTTCTGCCTAAATAGATCATTTAATGTTTCAGCACATTTGTTAAATAACATTTCACATGTTGAACATTCACATATCTTTACCTTTTTTTCAGCTCATTTCTAAGTTCCAGTTACTAAAATTTGATGTATAATATAGCTGCATTTATGGTTGGTTCTATGGACTATGCTTATGTGACAAAATATTGCATAAAACTTTTCCTGTGGTGGCATAGAAGAACAAGAGTTATCAGGTTTTCTTCATTTTAAACAAAGCCCCAAACAGCTGTTACTTATTAATAGCAGCTGAACCAGTTTTGCTATCTTGACTTAACTATCACTCCAGATTCTGTGTACCTCCTCCTCTGTTACCAAGAGTAGGCAACCGTGAGGAGAGAGGATTTGAAGCAATCATTACCTTGGAGAGGGAAGACTGGGGCTCAGTAATCCCCTTTGGAGTGTACTTCCTCGCCATCAAGGAACCTGAGGGCAGCTCCAAGGGAACGACTCAGGATTTCAGATGCTTCCGCCTCATTTCGTAGCTGGATATCTGCTTTGATGTGAACTGCTGATCTGCTTTCTGTACACATTTGAGACGGAAGGAAAAGAATTGGGGAGAGCAAGCAGGGTGGAGAGAGTGGACGTCATCCAGAACAGGACCTGGCCAGGAGAAAGGCATTTGTATCAGGAGGCAATGGGAAGGGAGCTTAGAAGAGCGTTAAACTAGAGGCGATTTCCGCTATCAGGGAATCAGGCACTGGTAGATACCCGGTAAGCCCCCCAGAAAGGATCAGACATTACTTGGGAGATAGTTGGCATTTAGGCGCCTGCCCCATAGAAGACAGCAATGGCCTGTTAGAATGAGACATAGCCATAGAAATGGCAGTGCAGGAGGGCATTCAGCAAGATCCAGTTAGGCAAGGTTAGCACATTATTTCAGACTATATAAATGCACACAATAGTTTTTAACTGAACATAAAATTGGTTAGGTATTTACTTCAGTTTTTCTTCTTACATTCGTGAACCCATTTACATCTGGCAGCTGCAAGTCTGCATTTGTCTGTAGCCCTCCAGAATCTCACCATAGCATTAGTAGCTGGGTTCCCTGGGGTTCCTGGTGCTTGTGTTTGTATTTCACTGGATTTCATCATATCTCAGCTGCCTGTATGTTCTGCTATTAACATTTCAGATCTTCTTATACCTGTGGGGTTGTTTGGCCCGAGACCTGCTCTAGTACTCCTAATTGTCTATGTTTAGAAATAGGTACGGGAGATCCTCCCCTCCTTATCTGCCCCCAGCTTTAAAGCATGACTACAGATTGTGAACAAGCAAAGCACTTGATGCGGTATTTCAGTCTTTTCTTGAGCGCATGCCTATTTTCCTTGGCTTTCCTCTATTTTATATTTTTATCATATTTATGAGGTTTTCTTTTTATAGTCATTTTTTAATTGTCTTTTTAAAAAAGAAACATAGATCACAAAAAATGTTACATTAAAAAATGTAAGAGGTTCCCATATGCCCCACACTTTACACCCCACTCCTCCCACATCAACAACCTCTTTCATCATTGTGGCACATTCATTGCATTTAGTGAATACATTTTGGAGCACTGCTACAATGCATAGATTATAGTTTATATTGTAGTTTACACTGTCTCCCAGTCCATTCAGTGGGTTATAGCAGGATATAAAATGTCCAGCATCTGTCTCTGCACTATCATTTAGGGCAACTCCAAGTCCCAAAAATGCCCCCATATCACATCTCTTCTTCCTTCTTCCTGCCCTCAGCAACTACCATGTCCACCATCTCCACATCAATGATACAATTTCTTCCATTGCTAGAGTCACAATAGTTCTATTGTAGAATACCAGTAAGTCCACTCTAACCCATATTTTATTCCTCCATCCTGTGGCCCCTGGGATGGTCAAGTCCACTCTACCTCTAAATCGAAAGGAGGCTTAGATCCCACATGACTGTTAAATATAATTCTCCTGCTTGCAGTTGTAGGCACTTTCAGTTCTCTGTGTGGTGGATGACCATCTTCACCTCCCCGTTAGCTGACCTGAGTAAGTCCAACGAACCGGCAAGTAGGAGTTGCAACTCTGCTGAGGCTCAGGACCCAGCTGGCACATGGCCAGTCCAGAGATTCAAGTCTCCTGAGTACACACCAACCCCAGTGCCAACCACAGGTTCAGTAAAATTGTCAGAAGAGGCATGTGTAGAAAGGTCACATCTGAGTCCAACTACATCACACTCAGTAGCATGAATTCCAAAGGAGGACCCACTGACAAGGCACTGAACTCCAGAGCCATTTGCCATGACTGTAGAACCTGTATGTCTCCATAGACCTCAGGAGTACCAGTAGTTGATGTTGTATCTACTTTGGCTGTCTCTGGGATCCTGCTGAGACATGTGTAAACATGACCCCTCTCATAACCTCCTGACTCATTCTGAAGTCTCTTAGCCATATAAACTCATTTGTCTTTACCATTTCCCCCTTTTATTCAAGGTCTTTTTTCTAGTTACATCACCAGCTGGTGCTTGGCACCAGGGAGGCTCATCCCTAGGAATCATGTCCCATGCTGGGGGGAAGGCAATGCATTTACATGCTGAGTTTGGCTTAGAGAGTGGCCACATTTGAGCAACATGGAGGTTCTCAGGAAGTAACTCTTAGGCACTCTGCAGCTCTAGACCTAGTTGAAATCTCAGGCACACAAGCTCATAAGCATAGTCATCAGTATCAAGGGCTCATGATTGGATCATCCTTCTTCACTGGTCTTTGCCCTTGCACTTCAGGGATTGTTGCTGTTCCATTGGGGAATGTGACAGAGCTCCCCTAGCTAGGAACTCAGCACTCCCTCAGTTGTCATTTGTAACTCTGACTACTATGAAAATGCTCAATGAATATCTGAACATTTTTATATACCCTATATATATGCCCTGGAGAACTCCCTCCCAAACATGTGTCCCCCATCAATAACACCCTACACCAGTGTTCCTCCCCTGCCATAGTTGAACCTCTCTTCTTAAAAAATGAAGCCTAATATATTGCCAAATTCAATTAGTAGGAAAATGAAATAGTAATGATAGGTTTAAAGATTAGAAATAGAATACATAATAATTTAGAAAAACTAAAAGTAAAAATTATATTGGGGTATAAAAAATGGAAAATATCATAAAACTTTGTTTTCGATGTTTTGCCTTTCATCACTGTAATTGGTGTTGCCCAGTATGTACAGTGGCAAGGCAGTTTCTTTCATTCCTTCCTCAGTGTCTACATCCTTTTTTTTTTTTTTAATTTTGTCTTCAAAAAGTTTTAGATCACAGTAAAACATAGTCACATATACAATATAGGGGACTCCCATATATCCAACATCAAACCCTTTTCCCCCTTCCCCAGCAATGATCTTTTTACATGTTCATGTTAGTTTTTATATAAATGCCTCAACCCTTTATTGTAATATATATTCATTGAGGATACTATGGCTATATCAGATTCATCTTTTTATTTCACAGAGATGTCTAAGAAACTGGTTCTACAAGAATGGTGGAGAAGAAATGAATAGGTCCTTTTTTGTTTCTAGCTCACCCTAACAGATACTAGGATTTTTTCTACACATTGAATCTTCTACTTCCTCTTGCAGGTTTTCAAAGTCTTAATAGGAAACATTAATCTTAAAGGTATATATGTTTGTATATATATTTGTGTGCAGGCATCATATGCAAATATTGACATAACTCTAAAAATATTGACTTAAACTAAAAATCTTAAAATTATACATTTAATAACTATGGGCATGTCTTGTTCTGGAGTGGCCTATTTTCAACTCTTATTTATTCATGCTAATAGAGGGAAAGGATGTCATAAATAATGCAAAAATCACTTACAGCTGACTTAGTTATATATTGTATATTTTTCATCAGACTTAGTTTCTTAATTGTTTGCTCTGTTTATTGCCCAAGTGAGCTAACATCATAAGTATCTGACAAATGATGACCGGCAGAGATGGCTAGGAGCATTCTATGTTGTAGGAAAATTGTATCTAGTATTAGAATCTTTCTGTGGAAATTTCACATAGGGATGATTGATATTTATCCTTACACAAGGAACTGATATCCTGTGATGCTAGAGATATGAAAATAGTGTTTTGTCTATTATATGTTTTCAGGAAGATTTAATCAGAATTTTGGCTTAATATTTGTATTTTGATAATGCAAAAATAGAATTATAGTGTATCTCAGCCAAGATGAGAAGTAACTTCTCATTTATTCACTGGTAAACAGGGTTCAAATAAATAAAAGAAAAAAATTAGTTCAAGTGCACTGGAAAACAAAAGTAAGTAATAAAAATAGACAAAATGCAAACTGAATCCAAAATAATTAATGTATTTTTCCATACTTCATATGTAAGGTATTCATCCTCAGGTATGCAATCTACTATGAAAATGTAATCTTTATATTTACTCTATAATTTAAGTGAAGTATTACATGTAGAGAAAATCACCTATTATTTATAAGTTGCCAACGCGATTCCCATATTTGAGTAATGTTTATTCCAATGTGTTATTTCTGTGTTCAAAGTTAGTGATTGTGCCTCAATTCTAGTTTCAACTGCCAATTTCAAACTGTAAAATTACTGCTGAATCATAAAATTTAACCATATAAAATTTCTCAGATATGATGGCTTTAATATGTAATGAAAAGTTTTGCACTTATTTTGGTAAAGGAAATGTAAATTGAAGATGTTTAAAATGCTTTGACACTGAATCTGGATATCATAGATTAGAAACATTCATATTTTTATAGTTTTTGCATGTTTGACTAGTACCTTGGTACAAGTGTTCAAAAAGAGAAAGGAGTTGAAAAGTAAAGTGTATAAATTTGTGAATATGAAAATGAACTTTTATATCCCAGTATAGGCACAAGCTGGAGAAATTTCTTTTATGTGAGTCATATCAGTATTAAGCCATAAACTTTTTCTTCACCAAAAGCTGTCATGGTTTCTTGTAAAATAATAAAGATAATAAAGATATCCATTTTAATTGATTCTTTTCATTGTTTAATAAAATTGCTTTGTTTGATTGCTGAAGAATTTGAATTGAGTTTTCATTACCCACTTCTGAACAATTTACTCTACGATCCAGACAGTACTGAGGTAATGAGTTTGAATTTATATTGAACCTTAACTGTCTTCATGAAGTAAATGGAAAAAAATCATGGCAGTAACTAAGTATTCTTCATTAAAAACTATGTCGTAGAGATTTTACAATGAGGCTTTTAACAGAGCTAAAGGATTTAAATTGGAGTTTTACCAACTTTGCTGTTTCCATACATATCATATAAAAATATGGTTTCTTTTATTTCCTTCCTTATTTTAAAGAAATAAAGAACTCAGAAGCAGACAGAGACAAACATTACAGATTTTTCTTTTGTGTGCATAGCTTGTATATTCAACAATTTAGTTTAAAAATAATTTAATGATTAATTCATTTAATTTGGGGTCATGTCTAAATTGAAAGGATTTATAAACACCTTTGAGTATCTGTTAAGGCAGGGGGTCTTAACAAATGTTCCATGAGCTTGAATTTAAATTTAAAAAAAAACATTCTTCTGGGGATGTGTTGGTGTGGGTGTGATATATTTATTAAATAATACACAGTATAGTGTGGACTTTGTAAGGGGTCCATGATTTTCACCTGATTGGCAAAGGGGTCCATGGAACAAAAAAGGTTCAGAACCCCTGTGTTAAGGCATAGCAAGATCGAGCTAAATCTAAGACATTGTCACCAACATGGAAATACAGGCCCTCAAATGTAGTATTTTGACTTTAGCATTGACATTGCCACAATCATAAATTTATGCTTCTCTTTAGTTAAAAACAAATGACATAGTTATTGACACATATATACATCTTTAATTTATTGCTTTGACAATGTTATGAAGTTATCTTTGGGTTTTCTGTACAATGTGCAGCCAAGTTGAGCATTTAATGATTCCACGTTTAGGATTTCCTATAGAATAAAGTTAGGTACTTTAACTCCAAATGGTGATCAGGGTACCATTTACTACAAGGATAATTTTGCATTCTATAATCGTCATCGTGCCTAAGTTCCAAGGAGTAATTAATTCTCTAGGTATACTGTAAAGCCCATTTTATATTAAAATGTGCAGTCAAATAGGATTAGACTCCATGAATAGATTAAATGTTGTAGAAATATTATTTTTTAAAAGTTGAGGGGATCATATTTAAGAAATATGAAAACTAAAAGAAAATACATTCGGGAGAAATTTACTTACTTCAGTATTTTCTTCCCCTGGAAATCACTTTAGTTTGCCCATCTCCAAATGTGATGTACTTTTTAAAACCTCATTTCATATTAATCAGTAGAAAATTTGGAATAATATCGTATCCAAATAATTTATATTCATTCCCCACAGGCAGCAGTGATGGTTCTTGGGATAAGGAAACACTGCACTCTCCCCCCACCCAGGGATCTCAGGCTTCTGTTACCCACCCCTGCATGTCTGGAGCGTATAGCCTTCCACTTAGTCATCCTTTCAACCATCTTCAGCACAGCCACCTTCTGCCAAATGGTACGATGGCATTTTTTAGCACTACAAATGGTAGTTTTCAAAAATATTTCTGTAATTACCAAATAGTAAAGCAGGGCATAGTAAAGAGATATGCTGTGTTTAGATAATAATTGTGATAAGTTAGAGGAAACCGTAGTGTTTAAAGCAAGATTTAGACTGATCTGAAGAATAATGAAGCAAAAATTGACCATTTGTATTAAACACATGAGGAGTGGTGATGGAATACACTCCAGCACCAAGCTAGTAAGCTTTAAGCCTAACTTCCCTGAGTGGTGAGTGGGTGTTGTGGCATACATTGAGGAGAAATACTTTACCTTTGAGTGTGATTATTTCAACGTTTTGTTTGCTTCAGTTTTTAATGATTTATGTTTTTAATGATTGTCATAAATGAGATTTTACTGTGTTTCGTAGTTTTATTTGGAACAGAGCAATGATGATATATGTATATTTTTTATAGGACTGGAACTTCCTTTTATGATGATGCCCCACCCTCTAATTCCTGTCAGCCTACCTCCAGCATCTGTTACCATGGCAATGAGCCAGATGAACCACCTCAGCACCATTGCAAATATGGCAGCCGCAGCACAAGTTCAGAGCCCCCCATCCAGAGTTGAAACATCTGTTATAAAGGTAATTGTTTTCTCCCACAATTGTTTGGGCTGGCTCACTCTGAGCCACCATCTCTTAATTTGTCTTTCTTTTTACTCAGGTACTTTTCAGTTCTGAAAAATTAACATAGGAACTAGATAGATCATAAGAAAAATGACTTGTGGTAATTAGCCCCTGGGGTACAATATTCAGGCAGGCTAGGGTGATTTTAAGTTCTCTATTATATCTGTTGAGAGTGAGATGAAAATAGGAAGTTAAATGATGTATTTCAAATTATGTTTGTGCTTATATGTATTGTTATATGTGTGTGAAGTGTTACAAGCTATAAAATGTGGATTGTTTTCAGAAGACCAGAAGGATAAATTTTGGTTCTGCCATTTGTAAGCTTAGGGAATAAATCAATCATTCTGATTCTCTATTTCTACAACTAAATAGTGGATAATACTGTGTGGATGTAAGAATTAAATGAGATAATACAATCAAGCATACTTTGCAAATCCAAAAGTGCACTGTGAATGAAAGGTGACATTATTGTTACACAAACATCATAGATGAGTGAATAAACACAATTCTCTCTTCTCTCATATTATTTCATGCAAGGTATTTAAATCATAAAGTACTGTAACTGCATTCTCAGATTAGCTGAAAAATAAATAATAAAAAAGAAAATTAAATAAAATTATTAATTTTAAAATTAAAGATAATTCATGTCAACTTAATCTTATTTGACATAATCATTACCTTGTTTTTCTGAATATAAGATACTTGCATTTAGGACACCTCCCTGGAGGTCTTATGCAAAAAACATTTTACTGCTTTCATAGAATGTTGAGTAATATGCAAGGAGGTATTTTTCATATTATAATAGGTCTATAGGCAAAGATATGTACCACATATCACTTTTTGAAGTATCATTACCAGAGGAAAAATAGCAAAATATATCACAGAAGATTCAGATCAACTTCTAAAAAACCTGTATTAGATAGAATGCTAGTGCCATACTGTCAACTAAGGAACAGAGGACAGCAGAATCTTTAAAAGCTCTTCAATATACTGAAAGACTTTTAAAGGGTGCTTTTGTTACCAGATGATTTGTTAATCAAGTATCACAGTATATAATTCAATTTATGGTAATTTATGCTAATAATTATTGCTGAAAATTCAATATTCTCAGTGCCTCATTCATTGAAGTTACATAGGGGGAAATTTTGGTTGGGGGGAAAACCTATTTATTTCTACCATTGTACTAGATGGCTACTTTAAAAAAATCGAAAGGCACTAAGTGTTAGATATAGGGTGTGATTAACTGAATTCAAATAAAATTGGTAATGGCTATTGCTACTTTATCATCTTTTAAAAAAATATTTATTTATTTATTTATTTATTTATTTATTTATTTATTTATTTATTTATTTATTTCTCTCCCCTTCCCCCCCACCCCGGATGGCTGTTCTTTATGTCTATTTGCTGCGTCTTTTTTGTCCACTTCTGTTGTTGTCAGTGGCATGGGAATCTGTGTTTCTTTTGTTGTTGTTGCGTCATCTTGTTGTGTCAGCTCTCCATGTGTGCAGCACCATTCCTGGGCAGGCTGCACTTTCTTTCGTGCTGGGCGGCTCTCCTTACGGGGTGCACTCCTTGCACGTGGGGCTCCCCTACGTGGGGGACACCCCTGCGTGCACGGCACTCCCTGTGCGCATCAGCGCTGCACATAGGCCAGCTCCACATGGGTCAAAGAGGCCCCGGGGTTTGAACCGCGGACCTCCCATGTGGTAGACGGACGCACTAACCACTGAGTCAAGTCTGCCGCCTCCTTTATCATCTTAATATTAGTTATATAACTTTCAAAACCAGGAATATCCTTTGGAATTTCAATTAGATTCAGATTTAGATTGATAAATAAGGCAATAATATGGCAGAAGCGTAGATCTTAGCAGTACAAATCATACTGGGTGTCTTAGTTATAACCTTGGGTGTGAGGTGGTGGCTTTTGTATTTCTGGATCCAATAGACTGTAGTGTTTTTACATCAGGAAATTCATTTTATTTTTTTCCAATATACACCTATTAAGAAAATAGTCTGCTGCATCAAATTTTTATTAGAATACTTAGATTCTGAAAATTCCTTTAATAAATCCATGGTTGACTAAGTTTAGGTAAGTGGGAAGAAAAAGTTCATTTTCCACTAGAAAGGGCCTTTAGAATACAATCCAGCTCTAGATTATTGAGAGGACAGGAACATTCTTGTGGTTTTTAAAATTATGGTTAGGAATTGGAGGGAACCCAGAAAGAAAGGAAAAAATGCAAAAAGTGAATAAGAATGCAAGGGAGCTCTCTCTACTTGGTGCCACCACATACTAAGTAATAGTGATAACCCACGTCATAGTCAATTGGGGCAAATAGTTTCAGAAACTTGGCTACAGAAAAGATTAAATGAAGTTTGGATTTTTCAGTGTGGTAGTTGTGAAAATGGTGGTAGCAGCAGTAGAGATCAATGGTTTAAATTGACGATGTCTTGAAAAGTAAGAGCTAATATTTTTTATCACCAAGTTGAAAGTGAAGTTCAGTTGTCTATTATGAATGTGTGTAAAGGCCCATTTGTGTCAAGGTGCCCTTTGCTGGTGAGGCAGGCCACCCACAGAGATGTGACAATTAGATATTGTCTGTAAATATTATAGAAAGTAAACACACTTCAAGAAATACGTGATGCAGTTCTAATATTTTTAGATACTTGAAGACACCCACAAAACTGGAGAGAGCAAGGCTATACCTTCAGAGAGTAAGCGTGAGCAATAGGTTCCCTATGAAGTTCTAAATATTGGAGAGAACAATCTGATAAATCAAACTGTCTAAATTTGTATATTGTAGACTGTTTAGCATAGGTAGGGTTTAGTAAACTCAGAAGACTTATATTAATTAAACTTAATTTGGGGGTGTTTTTTCCCCCAAAGGAAATGGTTGACTTTTATGTCACATTAATCAGTGTTGGACCCATGTGGGTAATTAAAATCATGCCTGCAAGTTTAAGTTTGCCTGAAAAGATTTCAGTTATGAAGGTCAATTGAAAGTGAAATGTTAAATACCATGGAAGATTTATTCCTGTATGAAGGAATGATAAAACAACAAGAAAATAACCTTTGAAGGGAAAATGGAAGTCTGAGGACTCTTCCATATGCCGGAATATACCATTTACAATTTTTAACAGTAAAGACAAGAAATAAAATTAAACATAACCTAAATTAGTATTTTTGACAAGAATTTTTGGGACGTAAGAGAGGCAAAGACATAGTGTCAGTTTCACATCAAAAAATATTCCTTGTGTTTCTCTGTTTCTATAAAATAAAGGAGCCCAATAATTTCTTATTGACAAAGTCATACCAATATAAGCATTGGAGTAGGGTGAGTGGGCAAACTGCCACCCTGCATCGGCTTGCAATTTTTATAGTGCCAGAAGTTAAGAATGGCTTTTACATATTTAAATAGTTGGGAAAAAATCAAGAGAAGAATAATATTTCATGGCACATAAAAATTAAATGTAACTCAAATTTTAGTGAGTGTAAATAATGACTTATTGGAGCATAGCCATACTACATAATGTCTATGGCTACCTTGACTTGCAAGGGCACAGTTGAGTATTTGAGACAGAGACCACGTGGCCCATAGACCTAAAATACTCCCTGGCCTTTGCAAAAAGAGTTTTCTGATCCTTACATTAGAGCTCTGATGAACTCTAACCTATGTCTGTTCATTTTAAGTGAGGGTAGCCATGGTATCTGCAAAGTACAGAAATGACAGGTGAGGCTAAATTTCTTGGACAATTAGAAATATTCTAATAAGATAATTTTGAGGAGAAAATGGGCATATACTGTTTAGGCTACTCTAATTCTAATTTAAATCACAATAGCTAAATGTCTATAGGGATATAAGTTATTGTAAGCTCTGTTTTAGTCTATTGGTGTGTCAAGGAGAGCCCTATATTTTTATTGTTTAACATTAATTAGAACATGAAGAGACATAGACTTGGGAGATACCTTAGATGGTCCCCAAAGTTAGAAAAACACTTCTTACATCCTCCCTATCCATTTTCATTTTTTCTAAGCTTTTATAGAAGGACTTCTATTTTTCAGCAAACTTGAGTGTAAGGAATGTATTCATTAATCAAATAAACATTTGCATTTCCATAGCTTCTACCTTAACTTTGTTATCTTTCCTTGAAAGAAAAATGTCTACTAATTCTTCTGTGTTCTTGCAATTTAAATATTTTCAGTCCTTTGTTATGGTACCTGTAAGTTTTCTTTCCTCCATACATTCTAATTTCTTCTGGTCATTCTTCATCAAGTTTTTTGGTTGATCTCTACTGATCACTCATTTCTTTAAATGACTCCCTTACCCCATCATCACCATAAAATACCCCAGAAATGAATTGGCTAGTGAAGATATACTGGGACTAATATAAATTTCAACTTGGACAATATTCCATGACTATTATAATGATATAATTCATAAGAATTTTTGGTAGTTAAGTATGTGACAGTACATTTTTATGCCTTTTGACAAGAAATTCTATTAAGTCGATTTTCTTCATCTTTTACTTGTATTAGAAATTTGCATTTATCCATATCATTTGTTTCCAGTCTGTTGATTTAGGCTCTTCAGATACTTTTGAATGCTAATACTTCAAATTATTATATTAGCTATTTATGTCACTATGTATCATTTCCAAGTTTTAAAGGGATGTATTCATTGTATTATCATAAATCACTGCATAAAAATAAATTGTATAATTCAAAAGATCAATTCTTCTTATCATTAAAAAATTCCTAATAGGTTGAAATGTTCTACTAATTGATTCTCTTTGGGCACCATTCATCAAGTAACCCCCAATCTCCTAGATTGAATCAATATCTTTCTCACTTTTTATTAATAAATCCACAAAGATATCATAAGGATTTTGAAAAGATTCTTGCTGAAATAAAAATAAAATTGAAAAGAAGAAAGGCAGCATATTTAAGTGGTTTGAAATATAGATTCTGAAGGAAGAATCCTTGGATTCATATTCCAGTTCTTCCACCTCCTAGTCATATGATTTTGGACAAGTTCCACACCTCTTTAATGTGGGAAATATTAGTATCTACCTCATCAATTTGTTAAGATTGCTATACTAGCATTTTTTTAAATGCTTAGAAGTCTTTGTATACCAATGTTACCTTCATCTTATCATTAATTCATTTTCTCTCCAAGTATTCACAAACATATGCTTAATAATAAGTTGCAGAATTTTGCAGGGAATCAGTGTCATGCTTATAAAATATAATCACAATTGTGTAGTAAGACCTCTCTCTCATTTTTATTCAGCCATACTTTTAAGTACCTGTGATTCTGAAAACCAACCACACCTAACAAAAGTGTTGTACTTTGCTTTATTTGAATCAGAATTTGCAGTACACTGGAGTATAATGTAGTGCTTTAAATATATATATATATTTAAAATATATTTCATTGTTCCTCTGGGATAATGTAGAATTGTTTTTAAGAAATTTGACAACATTTAAATTATTCCACATTGTGTACTAGAAATCTTTTTATCCATGTCATATTGTATAATTTTCTGAGAACAGGGAACATGGTTTAAATGTGTTCATCTCTTCTGCTGACGTGGTGTGTGTGTGTGTGTGTGTGTGTGCACATGAGAGAAAGACTGACTTTATGACATTCTCTTTATTTAAAAAAATAAATATTGAACAAACCCTTTAAAAATACCATTTAAAAAATTTCCATTCCCTAATACTTTCCTTTCCTTCAATCCAAGTTCTTAAAATATTATATTAGTAAATAGAATTTTACTTGCATGAAGTTAAGATAATAAAACTAGAACCAGAGTGACCTTATTCTCAAAGTAGATTAAAATCTACTTTGTGACACCAGAGGCCTCATGCTTGTTTTCAGTTTCTGAATAGTTTATTCTTTGGGCAAAAATAAATAACCCTAGTTTTGTGCATCACTTTAGACATAAACTATATTTTCACAAAAATCCATTTCATGTAGGTTTACTTAGAAAAACAAGGTATAGTCTCATTATGTTTAAGGTGGGTATTGATATTAAATATGAAAAGAGGATATTAACATGAAAAAGCAATTCATAAAATACAACCATCACTAAGGATAATAATGTCAGTACACTTACACACAAATAGGTTTACATCCATGAGTTTATAATAATACTAAAAAACAACATCCTTCCTAACTTTTGGAGAATTCTGGGGAACCGATTTTGTCCTTTAAAGGACAAATAAAGGGATGAATAAAGGATAAATAAAAGGAACAAATCAAGCATGCTTCCTGCCTTTCTCATGCAAACTGTACCTTAGGATAAACAAATAATTCATGAGGGAAACTTTCTGCTAAGAGAAATCTTCCAGCTAATAAATGAGTAAGGAATGAAGTATTTAGAATGTCACCAAACTACAGTCCTAATAAAGCAGTGAATCTAAGCCATGATCCTCAATGGAGACTGGCAACCAGGCAGGCAGACCTTACACACTCTTGATGGAAGCAAGTATTGCCATCTATGAAGTAGTCTTGCCCCCAAAACAACTTGAATCAACTTGCTCCATCCTCCAGATCTTAACTTTACAGGGAATTCATGGGAGAAAGGAACATAGAGATGAACTCAACCCATTGATGGAACTGTAGGGCTGGCCTGGTCAGAACTTGCTCGCCTTGCTCTCCTCCCTTAACTCCTCCTTCCCTTGGCTGTGGGAAAGGAACAAGTCAAACCTTTTAAATTAAGATTGAAGTGCTCATTATTATGGAGGGTTGAATTATAATTTCTGAATGGAATCTTTATTTTGCTACTTAAAGTAAAAGTAGGACTTTATATTACCAATGAGTAACTTGAAAAGTTAAAAGCCTGTCTAAATTTTCATCCAGATGTGGAACAAGCCTAGTTTCCCCCAAAACTGGAATAAATTTGAAGGGACAATAGTAGAATATAATTGCATATGATTGTACCAAAGAGTGCTACCAGTTTTACATTTATAGTATGATTGAATAATTCTTGAACTCCATCATCAAGAAAAATAAATAAACCTATGCAACTATCCCTTGGAGGCTCAGTTTAGGACTTTCAGGGACAGAGCCAAAAAGTGGCTGGTTTGTCCTCAACCAGATGCATAATGTTAGTTTCTTTTACTTTGCCTCTTAGAAGTACTTTTTAGCATTTTGCCAATCAAGAATCTTAATTTTACTATTTCTCTTCTCTGTACATTTCTCCAGAGCATGGGAATTTAGATGTCATACTTAATCAATGTAAATGTTTCTTGACTCCATTAATAAAATATATCATTGTTGAATGCACTCCCTGGGGGAAAGCATTTTTGTCAGCTTTATTTGCTTATATAGAACCAGAGCCTAGATCACTCCCTGGCACATTTTAGTTATTTAGCTAATAGATGTTGAGTGAATGAGTGCAAGTCTTGAGTTGTCTTACAGCTCAGGAGTTCTGGTTATAGAAAGTGCTAGTCAACTTTTTCAATTTTGTAAATTAATATTTTTCTCAAGATAGCTTATTTAAGATTAGAATTATCTATCCACTTCTAACTGAAAAACAGTTAAAGACGAAGCGAATTAAAAGATAGCAAATAAAATAAAGAAAAATGAAATAACCCTTCAGAAAAATGTATTGTAATTATTTAGACTCACTCTAAGGAAATATTTTATGCTTATAAACTATAAGCATTTCTGGTGAAGAGGAGGCAGCTGAGATAATGCAATTTTTAAAATGTTTAATTAATCATGTGTGTGACGTGAGCATTTTGTACTTTCTGTGTTAGTATTTTAGACTACACTGCTTTTGAATTCCATCTTTATTTTTGGATTTTCATAGACACCAATACTTCTTGTTCTACCTAGAGGCAGTAAATGCAGTGCTTCCTTTATTGTTGTTCTCTTACCATTAGTTTATTAGGATGACCTTTTTTTTTTTTCGATGAGAGAGTATTCCTCTTAAATTTTCATTTATTATTATGGCTAGTTTTATAAAGATGGGACATTGAAAAAGATTGTGTTTTATTGATTGGTGGCGTTTTGATGCAGGACTATAAAGATGTGTGTTGAAGTATTAAATTAAATATTTTTCCTCTCTTTCCTACTTCAGGCCCATCTTAGAGGTTAAAGGGTATTGCACAAATGAAATGATAAATCCAGTTTATATAGTTCCCCTAAAGACACTGAACTGCTTCTTGCTTATTATGTCTGAATAAAACTCATTATCTATTTTGTTTCAGTAATAATTATGAGATTCTCTCTTAAGCAATTCTTTACTGCTCCATTATTCTCCATCTTATAGCATACTCTGGAAAGGCACACACATAAATATGATAAAAGAATTAAGCTGTTGAAATTAATTAATTTATTGTACAACAATGTATTCAAATCTTACTTGTTCAATGGGTTTTACTTTAATGAAATTCCTTTAAGAACAATACATCATGTTTCAAAGATTGAAATTATCCATTAAGTGAAATGACTGAATATGTTGTCTCAATTTATAGAAAGTTTCCATTGAATACCTAAGCTTTTAAATCATAAAATTTGCATATATTAAAATATTTTCTTTAAATAAAAGTATTAAATATTATCCTTGCAGTCTTTGTTCTAAGTCACAAAAGTATAATTAAAGTAAAAGTTGGCTAAAGCTAAATTAAACATTAAAATTTTACCTGTATTTTCTAAGCCTTAAAATTCTGCTTTTAAAATGCATTTTACATGAAGATTTGAATGGAGTTCATTTTTTATTCAGATTATTATGTGATCCTTAGAGTATTTTGAATGTATGAATACATGAATGAATAAATACATGAATTAAAGGGATCTTCATGGAAAAGGTAGACAATTAAATATGTTGACTAATGAAATGTTTTTTTCTTATGTGGAAAATAGTTTTGAATTAAAAAGACTAGATTTTCATAGCACAACTTTTGGTGTTAGAAGGTTGTTTTTTTTTGCATTAAATATTTAAGTCTCTGTGAGTTAAATATCTTAGAAAAAATTAGATTCTCATGTTTTCCATTCGCACCACTAAGAAATTTATTATGACAGGAAATTCAGACTTGCAAAATGATTTTGGAGGGATTAATCCATTTCAGGATTGTACTTTATCACTGTTCAGGCAAATGTACCATTATAAGTATGATCATTAACGTAACTATTAAGGGGAATATTACAATGAATTGATAAACATTTTTGTGACTAACCTTTTCAAGAAAATAGAACGGTTAATTTAGAATGTTTTACTCATATAAAAATATAGCAACATTCTTTCTCAAATAAATACCATATATTTCTGTGTAATACAAGTTTTAACAGTTAGATGTATTAGGAATTAACTTAGGGCTCATACAAACCCTGTGTCTCTTTATCAGAATTTCATGTATGTAGCTAGTAATAATATAGATAATAAATTTATACAGATTATAAAGGAGTTCTACTATATAGTTTTATAAATCCATACTTCATATAAATGTGTACATATTCCCTAAAAAATACAAAATACAAAGTTTGAATGCAGCACACAGGCCAAGACTCTTCTTTAATTTGTTACTGCAAAGACTTGTTATCAGCCTTGTTTCTATATGAAGATGCATCATAGCTTAGGATAGGGAAGAGCATTAAAAAAAAAAAGAAAAAAGATCTTTATCCCCAGCTGCTTTTAAATTATACCTACAAGATAGGAAGTAACTTGGTATCCAGATGTAGATTCACTGTTCTTTTAAATAGTATATGTGTTTCTTAAAAATTTAAGTCATTTGTTGCCATGTAGACTAATGAACTTAGACATTTTAGAAGCATAGCATGCTTGATTCATTTAGTTTGGAAAAATAATAATATGATCTTTTTAAAATGTTATTTAAAACATAGATTGCAAAATATTTTAATCCATAAACTGTGCAGCTGGCTACCATCTTTCTTTAGTATCCTTTAGCATAACAAATGTATGAAATGCCATAAGGTTCCCTGAACAGGCTAGTTTTCAAGTTTAATATCTGGAGAGATTGTGTGTGTGCGTTTCCCTCCTCCTCTTCCTCCCTCCCACCTTTAGTTTTATTCACTTGCAATCTTCCGAAAATGGCACAAGATGGGTTGGGAAACAGTGCGTTGCTTACATTTACCTAAGTTTCAGTCAGTTTTGCAGTTTTTTTAGAAAATTGACAGGGCACTTAATTCTAAACCTCCAATCAATTAAAGGGCTGGTGATATTGCACACCATTGACTATATATCTCTCTCTTTGGGGGCTATCGTTGTTCTTAATAGAAGCCAATTCACACAATTTAGACTAAAAGCTCCTAAAGTTCAAATGTCTTTATAAGAAAACATTTCATTTTGACTTTTAAAATATTTTTTTTCTCCTCTTCCTTTACAATATTGTTGCAACTTGCAAATCTTTTGTCATGAAGTTTCTCAAAGGAGCAATTTTTATTGCATGGAATATATATTGAGATACTATTTTATGTTATGAATTTTGGAAGAAAGTTTGGCTATTTTGGGGGTTATTTTAATTGTGTTTTTCATTATGCTCGTCAAAAATGAAACCTCAGTCTATCTACTGAAGATGTTGATCGACAGTGTGCATGGCTTAAAATTACGAGGCTTTGAGACAAGCTGGGGCAATGTTGTTCAATCTTGGAAGCACATTAAAATCACCTGGAGAGCCTTTAAAAAACCTGATGTTTGGACCCCATATCAGACCCCCAGTAAACCCAAATCTCTAGGAATGGAGCTCAGGCATAGGCACATGTAAGCTTCTCAGGTAGGCTAGTGGAACTTCTAGTGCATTACTCTCATTCTTACTGGTAGTACAGAGCCTTGATCCGTATCTTTGTTTTCCGTGTTAAAGTAGTCATTGATATTTTGAAAACATTAGCCTATTTTAGGAGTTTGGTTCTGAGAGTCGATTTAACTTCTTAACTTGTCTATGCCTATTTTATGTGAGTTGCAACTGTGAGCTTAAATTCAGAAAAAAAAATGGTGTTTTGACAAATTATATTTTAAAATTTAAAGAGTCTACTTTTAAAAAATATTTTTCACCTTTATATCATAGCAAGAAATAATATTTATTCTATACTCCTAAATATATTAATTATTGAAAAGGCTGTTCTTTAAGGCCTTTGTCTGCATTTCTGGAGGTTGCCCAAAATTTGCCACCTTGTTTCTTTATCTGTAACTCCATTTATGATATCTTTTTTCAGGAATTTATACAATGTCCTATTCTTTGGTCTAATGGAAAAGGCAAGAGCTTAGTCAGAAAGGGAGGTATAGAGTGGGACCTGAGCATATTGTAGAAATAATATCAAGAAATATGAAACCAAGATTCCCTGGGACCCAACTAATACATATCTCATGATTTTCTTCCTCATACAATTCTTTTTTTAACTGAACTGGAGCTAGGAGTAGGTGGGTAGCTTAAATATTATTAGACAGAAAATTATTCCAATGTTGATAATGGAATTACATGATGCTTTAAAATGAGACCCTCTGGCTGTGCCCAGAGTACTACTATGATGAAATAGCTGTTAACAACTCCTCTGGTATTATTATTATGGTCTGTCACATTGATAATCTGTGTGTTAAATGATCCTTAGACACTTGCTAAAGCCATAGAATATATTTAAAGATTTCTTTAAATTGATGATTATCTAGAATTGAAGCCTGCTTTGTTCTGTGAATTCTTTGTTGTCTAATGGGCTCCAAATTGAAGACTTGTGGCTGTCTTCCTTGGCCTCACTTTTTCTTCAGAGGGGACTGGCATCTGTCTTACCTGCAGTAATACTTACCTAGAGAACTACTGTTCCCTAACCAGACCTTCCCTTTTTCGGTTGGTTCTGCTCAGTAAAATAGGTATCTTTTAATAGAAGAAGGTCGGTGGAATAATGTGTTTACTTTTCTTCACATTTATATAGTATTAAGAAAAAAATCAACATTCATTATGTAGAAGTGTAATGGCTTTACCTCTCGCCCTCCCTCCCTGGCCGTGCAGGAGCGCGTCCCCGACAGCCCCTCGCCCGCCCCGTCGCTGGAGGAGGGCCGCCGGCCTGGCAGCCACCCATCATCACATCGCAGCAGCAGCGTGTCCAGCTCCCCGGCGCGGACTGAGAGCTCTTCAGACAGAATCCGTAGGTCTCATACTTTTACTTGTCACCATTTAAACTTTATTAGGTGCAGCTGGCTTTTCTAATCAAAAAGCCCTCATTCCAAATAGATCTCAAATGTATCATGTTCTGAAGCTCTGTAGCAATAGCCATCTCTCAAAATTATGTTTCCCAGTTTGCAATATCATGAGGTATGATGCTACATTAACAGGTTCTGATATAAACTCCTCTCCTTGATGCCACACATAAAGCTTTGAGCTATGAAAGAGTTAGAGAAAGTAACCTTCTAGATTAGTTTCTGAAGTAAACACCACCAACTTTCAAATATCTAATGCCTAAGTATACTCTTTATAGATTATCCAACTGTATTCCTTCAATCCTACCTTGGTCCTTTGTTCAAAAAATTCACTAATATTTCAAATTCATTTTTGCCTTTACTAGATTATCCGCAAAGAGGAATAAAAGAAATCCAATTCAAACAAAAATATTTTTTATATTATTCATGCAGGTAATCAATGAATTGAAGAATTTTAAACATTGGCTGAATTTTAGGATTTGAGTTAGTAACAATCAATAGTGCATTTTATTGTCATAGATTGTTTTTATTAAATTTTTAAAAGTAGGGCTATGTTTTATTTCATGATAACATTTTCATAATGTTTTACCTTGGTCCTCATGGCTAAGAAATTTAAGAGTAAAGTTAAAATTCCATTCAATCATCTGGCTATTTTGTCTCTTTCAAGAATCGAATTACCTGCTCCCCTCCCTCCCAAAAAAAATTCATTCAAAGTGAGTGAATATCTTGATTGATAAAACCAATATTTATTGTATTCTATACAGGATTTGGTTAATATTTATGGTGTAAACTCCATACATTTACACAAAAAATTATTAGAGTTATTCAGTGATAACAGTTTACCATAATAATAAAATACTTGACTTGGCTTTTCTAAATCACATAAAATGATTTTTAAAGAGATGATAGTAACTATAGTTTAAGAACTAGTTATATTATTTGATAGCCATGCCCCCTCCCCCCAAATTATAACTCCTGAGGATGGTTAAACCTCATTTCCCATTATTTCAAAAATGTTTTTAAACAAATTATTTTCTATATATACTTTCATGGTATGCTGACACTAAAATCAGAAATTAAACTATAAATATTGGCTTCATTTCTAATAATGCTGTTATAAGGTATTGCCATTGGAAAAATACTGGCCTTTTAGAGAAAGAAAAATATTTTTTTTCATAATATTTAAGTAGAAATTATATTCAGATAGGGGAAATTTTTAAAGAGTTTTGATGTATATTCCTCTGATTTAATTAATGGTTATATTCTTTTTTAATCATTAAAGAAACAAAGGAGAACATTGCAAGTACTAGGACTACCGTAACTGTTTAAATACAAATACACTATATATATACATATTATATATGCTTACATATACACACACAAATATAGCCATATGCATGTATAACAACATACATACATATATATTTTTAACTTAATTTTAAAATAATTTTACACTAACATAAAAGTTTCTGAAATAATACATAGAATTCTTATATACTTATCACCCAGATTCCCATAATCAGTCAATTACCATCTGAAACAGATATTTCTATAAAGGCCCTTAGTGTTCCTAATGCTCCTGTAATAGACATAATGCCTCTCTATCTCAAATACTTCATTGTGTATTTTATTAAAAAAAGGAATTTCTGTTATATAACTGTATTAGTCAGCCAAAGGGGTGCTGATGCAAAATACAAGAAATTGGCTAGTTTTTATAAAGGGTACTTATTTGGGTAGGAACTTACAGATACCAGGCCATAAAGCATTAGTTACTTCCCTCACCAAAGTCTATTTGGAGCAAGATGGCTGCCAACATCTGCGAGGGTTCAGGCTTCCTGTTCCTACGTTCCTGGGACTTGCTTTACTCTGGGTTCAAGGTTCCTCTCTTCTTGGGACTGACTTCTCTTTCCTCTGTGAGCTTACTTCCCAGGGCTCCAGCTTAAGTCTTTAGCATCAAACTCCAACATCAGAAACCCTCGCATCAAAAGCTCTCAACTCTGTCCTTTGCCATGCCTTTGATCTGTTAGTCCCCACCCACCAAGGGGTGGGAGTCAATGCCCTAATTATGACTCAGTCATGCCCAGGTACAGATCAGATTACAAGCATAATCCAATATTTCTTTTTGGAATTCATCAATAATATTAAACTGCTACAATAACCATAATCAAAATCAGGAAAATTACTTTATTATAGTACTATTATCTAAACCACAGTCCTTATTCAAATTTCTTCAATTTCCCCAACAATATTTTTTACAGCAACGCAATTTCTTTTCTGGTTCAGAAGCCAGTTCAGGATCACACATTGCAATTAGTTGTCATATCCCTTTAGTCTCCAAAAGACCAAAAGAGAATGATGAAATGCTCCAGATTTCCTTATTCTCTTTTGGTCTTTCAGGACCTTGATATTTTTGAAGAGCACCAGCTGTTTATGCTGTAGAATGTTTTTCAGTTTGTTTGTTTGTTCTGATGTGTCCTTGTGATTAAATTTAGGTTATGCATTTTTGGCAGGAATCACACAGATGTTACAGTGTGACTATCAATGCATACTCCATTTAAAGTGGCACATGAAATTTCTCTAATACTGGTGATATTAACTTTATCATGTGCTTAAGGTGGTATCTGCCAGATTTTTCCACTTAAATTTACTTTTCTTGACTTTGTGGTTAAGATTTCTTTGGGGAGATATCTTAAGACTTTCTAAATATTCTGTTCTTCATCAAACTTTCATTTACTGGTTTTAGAATTATCCACTGAAAATTCTTCCCTGACTATTCAATAGATATTAATCAATCCCTTTTACTTTCATGGTTGATTTCAAACCTATTTTTAAAGAAACACTTTGATATCTAAGGAACTGTGTTTTATTGAGTGGAATAGAACAAGAATATTGAAACAATGATCTCAGTGCCTTATGTTGCAAATCCAGCGATTTTGAAAACGCTATTTGTCATCTCAGACCACTGGAATATTATTAAGTTTAATATCCTAGTGTTAAAGAGCACTCTAGTGTTAATACTGTGTTCTTGTTTAATTAGATAAATTACGTGCTGGGTTGAAAATTTGACTTACTAAATTAAAACTTGACTACTTAGTTGCTAGTGGTTATAGTGGTATGACCATTCAGAATTAGTTCAGATATTTAAGAAAAAAACATTTTATTTTAAGCAAAATAAAAATAAGGTGGCATGGTTTTATTTTCAATATATTTCTTCTTCAATTATTGCCATGATTATTTGTCCTCAGTGTTTTTAGAAAAACTTTATAATTTTAAACTTAGATCATTATATTTTATTTACTTTTGAGTTTACTTAATTTGTTTGAACCTGTGTGTTATGATGTTTATATATTTGTTCTTTGTTTTGGACTGAACAGCTGTCCATCAGAATGGGTTGTCCATGAACCAGATGTTGATGGGTTTATCACCAAATGTACTCCCCGGCCCCAAGGAGGGAGATTTGGCTGGTCATGACATGGGACATGAGTCAAAATCCCGGATGCATATTGAGAAAGGTAATATATTCATATGGCCTTGTTCTTCCTGTTCTATATTTAAACCAGATTTTAATCACAAAATGATGGGTATTTCTATATCACGTAATAAGGAAACATATAAGCCTTTTTTTAAAAACCATATATTAAGTAAAAATTAAGCTTATCTACCAAAAAAAGAGGTATGAATGAAGACCTGCTGCTTTTCTTTTATATAGCAAGTGGGCGACAATTTACTTTCTAGTACCTTAATAAAAGAGAATTATTTGCCATTTGGTATCTCTGAGTTCCTGAAGATCTACTATCAGTCTTTCTTAATGCTTTCACACAAAATTGTCATTTTACTTAGCATGATAGAGCAACAAAAATATGAAAAGGATTATTGTCTTTTGTTTTTTGGATTAAAAGATGCATGGGCAGTGGACCAAAAGGAAATAGAAATGAATCTTACCAGTCAATGTACATGCAGGTTTTTTTTTCAAGTGTTCTGTAAGAAATTATCAATAAGTAACAATAACTACACAAATACTAGAGCTTCATATTTATATTTTGTTAGTATAAACCTAGCCCATTTTCATAGGCAAAAATGTATATTTTCATACCTATTTCATGAAGGACTTTCATGAAGAAATTGGTATATTTTAGTATGCACATTAAAATTGTTTATATTTTTAGATGCAAATATATGTTTTTAAATTATAAATTTAAGTTGTGAATATAAGAGTCACTTTACAACTTTTCCATCTTAGGTTATTATCACAAAATTATTTAATTTATTGGCAATTATTTATTGCATGGCAGCTGCTCTTCTATCTACAAAAATATTTTAAGTTCTATTTCCAAACCTAAAATTATCTATTAACATGTAATTTCAAAAAAGTTAAATCTTATAATAACAAAAATCTCCTCGTAATAAATATATGACTGTTGTTTTCTTATATCAACCAATTTCATAATGAAGATAAAATGCTATTTATATATTAGTAATAGAAAGCAAATATTCTTTGGTTTAATAAATCAAATTTAAGTTATTTAACCTGATATTTCCAAGTGTTATAAACATAAATTGGATACTTGGCAGTCCTTTTAGAAATGAATATCAATTAATCAAAGTTGTGAAAAAGTGTTATTTCTTTGGAAAGCATACACAAATTAGCACAGTTAGCAGTCCAAGGAAAATAAATATAATAACTTCATCAAGGCCCCTATAACCAGAACTGAATATTTAAATAATAGAAATCAGGGTGAAGTGATCAGAGAGAGACTAAGTTAGTTAATGACAACTTTTGTCTTCCAATAGAAACTATTCACACACAAAAAATTTAAGTACATACATAAAAACTTTTTTCCATTCAACATGAAAATAGCTCTACCTAGTCCCTTACAGGTAAAGAATACAGTTTTGTTTCGTTTTTTACAAATCAGCTTATCTGTATTATGGAGTGACAATCCTTTCTAGATACTAACATAGCAAAACTCAAGACTTAATTGAAAAAGAGCAACATTAAGACAACTTTTGTATAATTTATCTGTAAACATGATATCAAGTGTTATGACTAAGCAAGGTAGGATAATACAGTGTCACTGGGCCTACTCTCTAAATTTCTATTTCAGAATTTTCTTCAATCTTTTCTTCACCAATGAAAAAAATATATGTTGCATGTATCGTGTTTTATATGTATTTTGACATATACCATTTATATTTCGTAAAAATGCATATTAGCAATATTGTGAAAATTAGCATAGTGAGAAAACATAAAGCTTCATGGAAGATGTAAATTCTAATATTTAATATAACAATTAATTTTATGGATTATACAACTATCTCTCTGTAAGAGAATAAAAGCCTATGGAAAATCATTTGCATGACCCTTTTCTCCATTCTCCAAGGGTACAAAACATAGCTAGTTCTATTTGGGATACGTAGGAAAGCAGTTAATGATATGCAGTGGGTATCAGGATATTAAGGCTTATTTCTCTCCCAGAACTTTGGTGGAGAAGAACTAGGAATGAAATATAAAAGCCCAGAGGTGGTAATGAAGAGAGCAGTACCAAAGACAAGGGAAGTACATGATTGAAATAATGAATCTGACTTTAATTTTCTAAGGAAAGAGCTTTGTACAACCGATGCTTCAAGTTGAGTTCACATGTAAATTTCAAAACTCTTTTTGTATAAGTTCAATATATTTATCATCATCATCATCATTATTACTAGTTTACTACCACAGCGCCTTTACCTGAAACACTATATACTAGGTCAGTTTATGAACCCCACTTCTGTTTTTCCAATGTCCCTGGACCCCCAAAATTGCCCCCCCCCAATTTTGTCCCTCTAAACAATATTTGCCTTTTTATTGGAAGTTAATTCTTTGTTGGTTTGCCTCTGTTACCATACTATAAACTCCTTGGAGTCATTTGTGTCCATTTGTTTATTCAAACTAGACAATCTATGAGTACATACTGATCTGAACTGAATTACTAAAAGATTCGAAAAGACAGAGAAGGAAAAAGTTAAAACAACTGTGAAGATTACCCTCTTCAAGGATTAATAGCAAGGCAAAAGGTGGAATTATCCGACCTTTAGAAGGAACATTTATATGAATCATAGCAGAATGTTCTGACTGTGAATATATGTAAGATTTTATTGTATCACTAATGGGACTTCTTTTCACTTTGAAGTTTTCTAAATGGTTTTACTGTCAGAGTGAAGACCTTGACCATACCACAACAGTTTGCAGATATTTTAATGTGTATTTTATAAAGGAAAGTAAGTTCTTATTTTAATATTTCCCCTGGATATGTGAAACTATCATTGAACTTATCACATGATTTTACGTGTAGTCATGTAATCATGGAAATTGTAATAGATTTTGATACCATTGTAGTGTTTTATGTTGCTCTTTCCCTTGCGTGTGATCTTTCTCTTTTATCTATGTTTTAGAATACTGAATTAATAGTAAATATTCATGGGCTTTCTGGATTGATAGAATCTACTAAATTAAAAAATGTTTTCTTTCATGACTACATTTATCATATTCCTCATTCTAATCCTCTAACTTTCTTACTGTGCATATCTACATTAAAACAAGTGACTTGATTTAGAAACATTTGTAGAGAAATTAATTATATGTTTGTGTCATTTTAGGCTTGAACTTCTTATAATGTAATTTGCAACCCACCACCTTAAATCATGCAAAAGGCAATAATACTTAAGAAAACATTGATGCCAAAAATAGATACTCAAATTCATTGGTGTGCTGAGAAAAAGTGTGGTCCAAAATATTAATCATCTGTAACTTTTAAGCATTTTAGCCTGTTTATATTAAAGAGTAAATGATTCTATTCTATTAGACAAAATATTTAAGTTACTTCATCGGCTGAATAAGCAGAAATTTTACAGGCATTAAAATTGAGAAATCCTAATACTGAGTAATTTCTGGTAATCAGTGTAAAAATAAAAAAATCTTTAATATGATTTTGAGCCAAGGGAGAGTTTAAAGTACATTCAACATAAAAATATGAAATGAAGTTAATGTCAAAAAATAATAGACATATATAATATTGTTGCATTTGTTCCAAGTGTAAAGGTTTTTAAGATTATGAACTTGGACTAAAATCAGGGATATGTTCAAGATATATAATGAGGAAAACTTTACCACAGCACCAATATGATATAAAAAACAGTCTTATATCTTTTTTTGTGTATGGAAGTATCAGGGAATGAACCCAGGACCTTGTATACGGGAAGCAGGTGCTCAACCACTTGAACTACATCCACTACCAGTCTTTATGTCTTGAATTCTAACATTTTCCAAACCCATTCTGTTTTCTATAGCTTTCTGAGTTTTAAAAGAATGCTAATATTTTCCCTCCTTCTAAATATAATGGACACCAGTATTAATTGATATTTCAGTAATATAAATAGGCTTACTTTTTCCTGATGATATTCTTCTCTATTTTCCCCCCCACATATTTGTCCATTAATGCTAATTTACAGTGTTGTCTTCATATGCATAATTGGTTTCTGGGTATTTTTTAAATTACTGCTGCATGTTTCTTATCTTGTATGTAATTTCATATGCTCATTTTTGTTAATGTGGAATATATCTATTTTTTGATTTATCAAAAAATTACATGTATGCTACAAATAAGCCTATAATATTTGTCTTCTAATTATAGAAACTGAAGCATTTATGCTTGTTTACTAACTTAGGAATACCTAATTTACACTAGTGTTTCTCAGTCTTGGATTATGTATTCCAAAATGATATAATCAATTAGTAAATATTTAGTTTACTGAAAGCCAGATATGTGAAAGAAGCCATATGAGGTGCAAAAATATTCTTTCTCTTGCTCTGCTATTATTGTACATAACTTGTTCTTTTGCAGCCAATTTTCCTTACAGTTGTTTTCCTAAGGAAGATGAATATTTCTTCTTCCACTTAGTACTCCTATAGGACAAGAGCCATTTTAGAAACAGGACTAATTTAAGAAGAGGAGGATATATAAGGAATTTGCTTCAGGGGACATTTCTTCTGTGGTATATTCTGCTGGATGGGTCATGCTCAAGATTTCCAATGCTTTGCTTATGTGTATTTAAAGGTTTTTATTTTGGCACTATGAAGTTGAGGACAGAGCATGGAAGGCAAAAAATAAATAAAAAGTTCCTTTCAAATATTTTATTCTTAGTAACTACCTTTCTGGACCGTTTTCCTTCAGTACACTTAAAAAAATCACCATCATTCCTCTCAAGTGAGTGGAAATTTTTTTTTTTTTTTTTGCATTTCTCATTGCTTTAAAAATTTCAGTGCTACTCAAAAAAGATCGAATCTTCAAAAAAGGCTATCTTCCTTTAAATTCTAGATACAGGAAACAATTTAATTAATAGTATATATTATTTATAAATATATCACAACTCTGAACTCATTATTCATTATCTCATGTGATGATGTGGATGTACATACATTAGAAGAACATTTTCATTAGAATTTTCTGTACTTTAATAATATTAATATAGACCCATGAGTATTCACACTCTTAATGTTCTCTAACATGCAATTTCTCCTTTACTTTTTTTAAAAGACTTTAAAAATTTATTTACTTTTATTTTATTTATTCCCCACCCCTCTGACACTTGCTTGCTGTCTACTCTCTGTGTCCATTAGCTGTGCATTCTTCTGTGTCTGCTTGTCTCCCTCTGTTGCTTCATCTTGCTGTGCCAGCTTTCTGCAGGCGCAGGCCAACTTGGCTTCACAAGGAGGCACCGGGATGTGAACCCAGGACCTCCTCTATGGTAGATGGGAACCCAATCGGTTGAGCCACATCTGCTTCCCACTCCCTTGCTTTTATTCTTTAAATGTAATTGCTCTTGTATATCTCAAAGTCTCTTGTAAAATATTCTCCCTAACTAGCTATTTAAATAACTAATAATACTCGTGTGACCTACACTTTCCAATTCTGTGAAATAGAGGTGTTAAACTTAATGCTAATACCTTTAATTCCACGAATTCATAACGTTGGACAACATCAAAGTTCTCTGGGTCCCAGAGCTTTTTCTAAAGTTGATGGCAGATTTCACAAGTACAGCGAAAG